>NW_016170942.1:0-15114 GCF_001687245.7 Rhagoletis zephyria
TGAATTTGGAACATATTTATTAAATTCACGTAAAATTTAGTTATATTTGCTTTTTTTTTATAATATAATCATGTTTACGTGTTTCTTACACGAAATTGGCTGAAAAAAATTAATTTAAAAAAATCATCTTCAGAAAAACTTTCAATATAATAGATATGGTACGAAATATTTAGTATTATAGAATAAAACCCAAAAATCGATACTGTATTTTTGGATTTATAGGCACGAATTGGGGACCAAATATCACTGTGCGCAGTAAACCATATTTTTTTTTTTATATCTAAATTTTTTTAAATTTCAGTTGTTATTTTTTACTTTAATTTTGTGGGCTCTTGTTAGATACATATGTACATACTTGGATTTGGTTATGTTTTGCAGCAGTTAGCAATGAGTATTTATTTCATGTTGGCGGGCCATAAATTAAAAAATTCGAACGGCCTTAGACCAATAGACAAAGTAATGTGTATTATTGAAATTTATTGTACGCCTTTTCGATTGTTTTCGACCCAATTTATGAGAATTTTGTGGCAGCGCGTATGTGGATATATATACATATGTATGTATGTATATGCATATGTACTCGTATCTGTACTCACTTGCATGGCTAGCAGTTTTTGTGGCCATTTAACGTTTTGGTGTCACATATTGCTTTTGTCTTTTTAATTGTTTTTTTTTGCGTTAGTTTTTATTTATTTATTTTTTTCGTTATTCTTTTTGAGTTCGGAATTTGATTTTTGCATCAAAGCAGTTAGATTAGAAAATTCCTTGGAAATCAAGCCAGCCATGGACGATGGACAGTTTTTAAGAGTTAGTGAATCTCTCGATATCTTATTACAAGCTCACTTTCCTGCGGTCAAAAATCCAGGTGGTCTACCTGATGCTGCTGCGTCCATCGTAGGAGGAGGAAGCCTTGCCAGAGAACTGGTGACGCCATTCTGACTGGAGTGGGCTTTGAGTATAAGTCGACGGGTCTGGATGGCATCTTTTCTGTGATGTTGCAGAAGGCAAGACCAGGGCCTGATTGTGCAACATATTTGAAGGCTAATCACGGCTGAATTATGTTTTAAAGTCTTGGAGGACTTGGACAGACGGGCAACGAATACCCCAAGGACTATAGGACCATTAGCCTAACATCGTTTCTTCAAAAGACCCTGAGGAGGTCAATAGTACAGGGTCAAATTTAGTAGGATGGATTGACTACATGATCACGGATCTATTCCTTGGGATGAATTTCGAAGCCCCTATATGGGTGAAAGGCTGGCTTGAGGGCATGATGACTATGGGCTGGGTGAATGTCTATACAGACGAGGCGAACATATGCGAAGAGTTACGAATTACACTTTCAAGGCGGCAGCAAATAAACAGGTCTTTCGACAGTCAGGTTGCGACAAAGGCGCTACTACCGTACAGAGTACAGAGCAGCTCTGGATTTGCTACACACTGGTACTGACGTACATCCGTGCAGGCCGTCAGGCTTGCCAAGAAGACGCTCTGTTAAAAACCCTGCTGATAGAAGAAGTGTCGATTTTCCTCCAAGCGATTAAAGGGACTTCGACCTGTCCATGATTTGGAAGGCGCAAAAGGTGTGGATCAAAATGCTAGGTTGCAAAGTGTAAACGATTATTTGCAGAGCATAAGACATGAAGCTCACGAATTTTCTTCTTTCCCTCAATAGTAAGGACGCTAGGCTACTGGCCTAGAACCTTTAGACTGGCTCTGACCAATGACAAGATCTGTAGGAGACGCAGAACGAAAGAAAATACAGTGGATCCTATGCTCTGCTAGTGACTGCGGACTAATCTCCTGGGTGCAGGCTGTCTGTCTAATCTGGAAACCGCCGCCAAGGCAAGGTACAAAAAGGTGTGCCAATTTGCCAACAGGACTTAGATGTTCTTCAACATTGCTATTGGTACTCAGTGATTAGATATACGATGCGGTCTTAGTTTGTCTGGTAACGCTACAGACCTTAATGGGCTCTGAGCAGGCACGCAATTGCCAGCCAGCTTACCTAACTGAACCATGACCAAATACTTTGCTAATGCTCCTAGCTTCAGTGTCATATTGCCTTTGGGACATAGCTGCGGTGAGTGGGCTTGTGTACTTCCTAGTGAAAAGCACCATGTAGGCATTGCCTGGATTTACTCCTTGTTCTTTTTCTTTCGTAAAGGCACAACCATGCACAATTGGAAAGCACACGATGCGGAGCAAACAGATCGAACCACAATGCGGGTAAGTAGTCCTGCTTTACAACAACGAAAGCTTAGACATTATAGCGAGGAGCGTCAAAAAAGTCAACCACGGTTTTGGAAAGTTCAAGGTCTACAAACTGGACACCACCGAAACAGTGGTCAACTTACCGGCGTTAGTTAGGGGATTGAAGGTCAACAAGTGACCATGCGATGGGCGTTTTTTTACAATTATCCATTTCGAGTCATGAAAAAAAAAATTCCTTTGCTGTTTGTTGACTTCTTCTATTGTCTTTTGTTATTTCCCTAACTCTGTTTGAGCTTAAAGGGTTAATCTAAAACAAACTGAAACAAATTCTACGAAAAGACACATTCAAACTACCAAGCAGCCATTCTCTACCAAACTAACAAACTAAGAACGTTAGTTTAAATAATTTCCATATGGCTTTGGCAAGTCAATTGTCGAAAACCCCTAGATTATGCCAAGATTTTTCTCAACAAATAATCCTTTCGTTGCTTTCAGCTTGTACGGTAAAGTGGCAAAATATTTGCTGCCAGAATATGGATTACACGTGAAAATCATATAAATCCAATTAACAACAAATCTGCATAACGATGCAAAAACCCTTTTACCGTACCCGGGGCACATTGTTGGTGGAATGTTGGTGTTTAACCTCTGCTTAGTGTGACCATAGGTGGTGCAGCGTGAAAATTTGGCTTGGTATGACACAAGGAAAGGATTAAACCTGCTAGTAGGTATCGCTACAATAACAACAACGACGCTGAGCTACTTACTTAAATTAATGAAACGACTTTGCTGCAGTGTCATTACATTGCAGACTTCCGAATAGTGAAGGAACACTGGGTCAAACAATACCAACTTAAATACCAGAAAATATTTCCCTTTATATGTTTGATCATTCTTTGACGGCCTTTGTGTGCGCGTACCGTGTCCAAGGATGTTAGCGCTTGTGGCTTGTGGCAGTTAGCAGGCATACATGGAAGTACTTACATATATACAAATGTACTTTCATAGATATATATTTATGTACATATGTACGTAGGCAAGTGTTCGGAGCGCATTGAATGAAACAGCAGCACATAAAATATTTTAAATTTTTCCAGTTAAATGTTCTTAAATTTTTGATGATAAAATTCACATGGCGATACATATACATATGTACATATTCAAATTTTAACGCATGTAGTAGGTGTCGTAGTCATGAACTGTGGTTTGAAACCTCTGCCACCATGGACTGCAAAATGGCGAAAGGCTTAGATATTGTACGCTTAACAAATTCAAATGAAATTTTGGCTTGTAACACACACACATATATATGTGCATTAGGGTGGTCCAAAAATGCATGTGAAAAAGTAAAGTCAGAATTTTAATGCTCTCACCCTCTAGGATTGTTCTAAACCGAAAAAATTATACCCCTGTTTTTTTTAAATCAAAAAATATTTAGAAAAAACAACTTTTCGCAGAAATAGTACATAACTCTTGAAAGTCAATATTTTTCGATCAGAAAACTTGGTTTATCTTCAGGAGACTGCCAATAATAACATTGTGCGACAATTTTATGACAATTTAAACCAGCCCGGACTTTGCTTATATTTTCTGAAAGTGTACATACATACATATCCAGTAATAATTTTTTATATTATGGCCTACTAAAGTTTTCATGTTTTGGCCTAAGTATTTTTCAAAAAAAAAAGGGAAAAATGTTTCAAATAAATGTCTGAGCGAAATTAAAGTTTAAGACATATATAGTAAAATTTCATGGGAAATATTTTCGTAGAATATTTTAACCCATTAGCTTCCGCCTGAAAAGGTCGCTTTGACCTTTACTTCAAGAAATCCCGCAAAAAAACAAATTTGGAAGTTCGTTAGAGGACCACCCTAATGCACATACACACATTCGCACTATGTTTATACACAGAAGTCAGTACATATAAAAGCTGACAAAAAGTGCCAAACAAAGGAGAATTTGTTTGGTATTTTCGCTTGGTGTTGGTAAATATTTAACCCAACAAAAGGCGACTTGAACGGATTAACTTCGGGGAAATTTCGAGTGCATCTCTGTATTCATAAAAACATGCATACACTTACATACATACATACATACATACATAATTAACATGTTGTATGTAACTTGTAACTGCCAACTTACCTGCTTGCTTCTTTGCATGAAAATGCGTTTCTGTTTTTGTGGGTGCGAGTCGCGTAATGAAGGTTAAAGTCATTTGTACTGAAAACTTTCCACGTCCATAGTGTGCATTGTCTTTTTCCAAGGAATGTTGTAGTTTTACTGTATTGACCCACCAACCTCTACGACTTTTGTTTCAGTGACTTTGGCATTTTTGTGAAAATAATTTGGTAAGTCAACGAAGTCAAATAAAATGCGGCATTTTTAGTTAGTTTCTTTTACCAACGTCAAATCCTTACGAAGAAAACGCCTATGCCCATCTACATGTGTATATGTATAGGAATGTACATATGTTGGATTATCCAGGGCGTTAAATTTGCAATTATTTGTTGTAGATTTGAACAACAATGCAGCCTCAAAGGCAAGCGAAAGGGTTAATAAATTACACAGGTATTCTGTGTCAGGCTATGTTTAATGATTCTAACTTATGGTATCTATGTAGATCTGCTCTGGAGCAACTTCGCAAAGGAGATCAGCGAATTTTACTGTTCTCGGGCCAGACTCACCAATAGTTGGGCATGCATCTACACAAAACTTTAATACGAAGTATATATATATGTATGTATGTATCTTATAAATACTCGCAGTGAATTTTTAATTGATGATAATAAAATTGCATGACTTTAAAACACAAAAATTGAATTTAACTTTTTAAACAGGTGGCAATCCTATGCACAAGCTTAAATAAATATTGCAAATGTTTCATCCAAATCCGTCCAGCCGTTTCTGAGTGAGTATAGTGTCGGTTTTTCATTTCATAAAATTTCGCTAAAAAGTACAAGCTTCAAAAAATAAAACTTTATTGTACATTTATAGGCCAAACCCTTTAATTTACGAATATTGCCTTTGCGTATTATATGCCGTTAGGTAAATATTACATTGCGAATAAGTGGCAACCCTAGTCAAAAATATGTTCAAACTAAAGTTTTCTTAAAAGTGTTTCATTTGAAACTCATATTTTACTATTTTATTTAACTTGTGCGTAGACTTAGCCCTAATTAAAAAAAAAACTCAAACTAAACACTTTTTAAATCACTTTCGTTTGGCATTTATTTAAAAAAAATGTGGCAAAACTCCTTAAAACAGCCCAAAAATAAACTGTTTGCGCACCCATTTCCTTTGATACCCATCTTTCAATAGAGCCTATAACATATTAAATCATTTGAAATTATCTTTTCCAACAGGGGGCAACCCTCTTTAAACACCTCAAAAAAAATCTATTTCGTTTGACACTAATATTTTAGAATTTCATATGCATAGCTTGTGTATAAATTAACTTTTTAAACGGATGGCAACCCTTTTCAAAATATTTTCAAGAATTCCTTTTTCAACATCTTTCGCCTACTGACACCTATTTTAATTAATAATTCAAATATAATTAGATTTTTTAAACAAGTGGCAACCCATTGACAAACAATTGACAAATTTTAACCATCGTGAAACCACAAAAATCCTGCAAATCGCCAGCCACATGGCGGTATTGATGAATTTCAATACATAAATCAAACAGCAACATGCTACCGCACTCTTAAGTATTCTGTAGAAATAGCTCGTCAAGTGTTATTAGCCTCACTCATACAAGAACGAGGAATTCGCACCGAAAGTGCTCCACTGTATCCCTTGAGTCTGGATCCTTCCAGCCTTCCAACCTTGGTTTTAACAGATCTGTCTGGAAATCATATACGATCCGGTACTTTTTTATGACAGAAGTACACTAGAAGGTTTTCCATTGTCTGTCGAGGGGCGGCCGCTATTTAAAAAAAAACATTTTTTGATGTTTCTGGGGCTAGAAATTGAAATATGGGCCTCCCGAGTGGCGGCAGGCTGATCTAAGCACTAGGCTACGGCGGCAAGAGCTTTTGATCTAAAAAAAACTTTAAACCTGTTTTGCTTTGCTCTTTTCTAAATAAAAGCTATCTATGTAAGATAAAACCGTTTAATCCGGTTTCAAAATCGGGAACGGTTTTTTTTTTCAAATTGCAATCTTTCGAATAACTCAAAAACCGGTTTTGGAAAAAAGGCGAATAATCGAACAACCTAGTATTTACATTTCGCATTTAATCCGCAGAAGACTTTTATTTTCGCGACCCCTTTTTCCAGGCAAGCAAAATATTGCGACCGAGGTACGAAACATATTGGCACACTTGTATAAAACATTTTTAACTATCGACTGGAAGAAGTATTTTCCAGTTCAGAGCAGCTATAAATTGTGCTCACGAAATTCTTTCTAGCCATATCAGTTTAGAGTTAGTGTCAAAATTAGAAAAAAAAGAAACACAACTTTTTACGAACTGTAAAAATGCATTAATTTCTTGTGTATGTTTGCTTGTATTAAAAAATTTTATTTTTTACTACACATGCAAGCATACATATACATATAAATGTGTAAGTAAAATAGATAAACTATATATACGTATATTTTTTCATTTTTCTCAAATCCTTGTCCTAGTTCCAACCCAACATATTTCCCATAGATCACTGCACGCCCACTACAACGGGCAGTCGTATTTTAACAAATAACTACAACAATAATTGATTACCATCAATCTTACCACGCATTCGCTACAACAGAAGCAAACATTTACATACGAATGTATGTACATTAGGGTGGTCCAAAAATGAACCTAAAATATTTTAAGATGTTAAGTGCAAATTTGTATGCTCCCACTGCCTAGGATTTTTCTTTATGGAAAACTACCCCTGTGTTTTTCTTTCGAATTCATAAAAATAGTGAGAGATAGCTCAAAGCGCTCAAAGTTTTTCATGTATTTTATATGGAAAAAATATGTTCGTGGAATTAACCCCAATTAGTGCGTTTTATAGTTTTTGGGGCCCATATAAAAAATAGTTAATATTAAAAAATGGTTAAATAAACAATTGGAAATGGAAAACTTTGAGCGCCTCTAAATATTTTTTGATTTAAAAAAAAAAACGGTGTTATATGTTTTTCGGTATAGAACAATCCTGGGGGCTAGAGCTTCCCAATTTCGAGTTTAATTATTTTTGGACCACCCTAATATACATAGCTTTCTAGGAGTGCTTATAGAAGTGAGCTGAGTATTTCATCTTGCTACCAAATCAGCACCAGACGCAGACAGTCGGTTAGCATCAAGCATCCAAACAAGCACCCATTTGGTCAGTAAGCCAGGCATTCAATCAGATCGAGAAGCAGCGCTCCAATACAGTCGAGCCGTCATAAATCTTGTGGCATGGCAAGTGTATGCATGTAAGTACATTCCTATGTATGTATTATGTACCTACAACAATAACAACTTGGAGAACTATCTTTTATCAATTCCATTTTGGCACAGTTCGCTCCCTTTACATACACACATACAATTGTATTTTATTGCGTCTTCCACTCCTTCCATATGTGGTGCGAAAAGGTATTTCATTAAATACGATAAGTGCAAGCAGTTTCAGTATAATTGTATCTTCCGTTTCATTACATGTTACGCACACGCCATTAGATCCACAATTACCCGGCCAGGACGGCTTGCAGCTGGTTGACTAGTTGGGCAGGTGAAGCTGAACGTAAGCGGGGATACAGATACGTACATATGTACATACATAAGTGGTTGGTTTAATGCTTGGGAGCAGTCAATTGGTGGGCGCGCACACATGAAATTGCTACAGGTTGGCATCGTCAGTGGAATCGTGATGGTGAGCTCAATCGATGTGAATCATCAGAGAGCAATCGCAATGAAGGAAAAGCTGTGGAGCATGCCTATGTGTGTGCGTGGAGGAAAGGGCGATAAACACTATTAGGGATACTGAAAAAATTTCTGATACTTTCAAGATTTATTACGATACCATAAGTTTTAAAAATTGTTACTGGATACAGTAAGATCCCGCTAATGGGCGCCCTTGAACACCTTCTTTTTGTTTATATATTTAATATTCATTAATTTTTTATAAAACAATAAAGCGTACGTATTCTATAACAAAAGCCATTTAAATCCGATTTCCAAACTTTTTCCAATATTAAAATGTCAAAGTTTTCGAAAAATTCTAGAGTATGCAGTTTTATAATCCGTCTATTTTAGTACGGTAAAGTGAAAATTTGGTGGGCTAGGAATACCGTTGATTTGTAAGATTTTTTTTTTTGAGAATAAAATAATTAATTCACCAACTTCAGGCATTGTTGTACCCTCCAATCATTAAATGGGATAAATGCGGTATGATCTGCAAAATGCAATTATCCAAACAACGTCCCGATGAGTTTTCATAGGTTTTTGTAGACTGTAGTTTTTAAAGCCAGATTATGTCAACTTAACTTAACGTAACTTAGAACTTATAAAGTCAAATGTGAAAATATATGTAACATACATTTTAGAGTTTTTGAGTGACAGTATTTAAGTTACGTTAAGCTGCGACATGTTTCTTTGTTATTAGTGGTACGTTTCTTTTCAAACTTGAAAGTGTGTTAAAAAAATGTTTTTCATATGTAGAATTGAAATCAATCTGAACTGTAGAATACGCAAGTCCTTCCATTGTTGGATGTTCGTACTAGCGAGGTTCGCCTGTATTTATTAAAAAGTTTTAGTCAGAGTTAAATTTTTGGAATGAAATTTTCTAGTTGTGCAAAATTGGCGCTCAATCTAAAGTTTTTCAGTTCATTAACTAGGCAAGAAAAAAACTTAAAACTTTTTTTATGACTTTAGAACCGGGACTTGATTATATGTGCAACGGGTATAACACAGTTCTAGTTTTCTACTATAAAATAATTATTTCTTAAACCTATACGTATATACATATCTACATATTTATCTTCAACCTTACAACCCTACAAAACCCTAAGAAAATTAGTAGGTAGATACATACATACATATGTGCGAGTATTAAAATAATAGGGTAAAATGGAGTTAGCACGTGGATCACGGTCGCATTCAAATGTCGTCAAATGTAGGTGGAAATGAGAGGTGGGTTGGAGGTGAAAAACCATACCAAAGAATACTTTTGAAAGCAACTGGCTCTCCTATAAGTTATGGCAATTTCTTATGCAGGCGCGCTCTTTCGTGCGCTCTCTCTCTCTTTGTCTCTCTTATTCACTCACACATGCATACAAAGGGGCAAGCGTACCTGTGCCTGCGGCAGTGATTATTAGTCGGTGGCAGAACTGGCTATGGCCACTATGACTGTGTTGCATGATATGATTGTTGCTACATACCAGTGTTGTTGTTGCCACTATATCGACTGGTGGTGGTGTTTGGTAACGCCCATTTAAATACAGTTATTTCATTGGGCCGCGACCACAAAATTTATTTCTATTTCTATTTTTTTCATGCCTTATTTCTTATTTTTGTTTACTTGTTTTGCTTCTTTTTTTTATTTTTAACTTTGTGTTTGTATTTTTTGCTTGCTGCGCGCATAAGAAATTTGTTTTTATTATTGTGGTATTTTGCTCTTATTTTTTGTTGTTAAATCAAGTATTAGTACTTGTGGAATTACACTATGTCACTCGGTTTATGCACACACACATATATTTTATCGAAATATTCATAAATGTGTATGTATGTATTTGATATCTTTTATTTACTACGACTGTCGTGTAAGAAATGGAATTTTTGTTTATTTAAAGACAGAAATGGATTTGGATTTTTAATCGTGCAAGGATTTTCGCCCTTTTTATCATGTATGTATGTACATATGTATTTGTGCATAAATATACCAACTTAAGTAAAATTTGGTAGGTACTCTGGCAATGCCTGTTAATCCCTTCAAGCAAAGTGTACGTCTTGTTGCTATATGTAGCTCCAATGGAACGATCTATAACTGCACGGCATCTCTAAATGGCAAATGGACTTTATGAAAAGCTTTTCTTGGCAGTACCAATTAAACCCGGATAACGAAAAATGGCACTGAAGATGGCACAACGCCCAAACCGGTTTGTCTCCAAAACAAATTTGTCAGGGGATGACGAAAAATCGTTCCACAATACATCGATAGATGATATTAAATAGTTGAAGTCAAAGAATTTATACAATACTTAATAGTAGATTCATACCTTAAATTTTATAAGTTTATATCTATATTCTCTATATCTATTTGTAGATATCTATAAGCGGTAGCGCTAGGACTAGTTTAAACCGCTTTTGTCAGCATTTCATGAACTAGAAAATTTCCAAATTAAGGCCTGTATGCAGCTCTCAAGAAAAGCAAAAACTTCATATAATATGACGTACAAGAAATGGCTAAGAAATTTTCTTGGGTCAAATTTCCTGCATCCTTTTGAACATAATTCTTTCAGTGCGTTTCCGAACATTTTTATCACCCTAACATACCACCCTAATATCAGAAAATTTAGGCCCTTTAAACGTCATTACACTTTTGCGAAGAAAGTTCTTCGATTATTCCAGTAGAAATAGATATTGAAAAAATGTTATTGCCGAATTTGGGTGTCACCGAAAAATGTAAAAAGGCCTAAAATTATCATTTTTTTTAACTCCCTTGCGAAATCACTCAGGCGTATATGTGCACGAATTTTCTTTGTTTTCTTGAAAGATGGTACGCTCTAATACACTACACCCCATTCCAAAATTATAAGCGCACCACATTTTTATAAGGTAAAAAATTTCATTTTATTGTATAATTAAATTTGTTTCAAATAATAAAAATATAGTTAATTTTTTAACAAAATCAGTATAAATCCAAGTTTCAAAGTTTTGATGCATTCAAAAAAACTTTCGTAAAAATTTCGACCTTTTAAGTTAGATATTTTTTTAAATATCTGCCTATGTGGTTTTGTACTCAATTTTAGTATGAATAACAAAAGGCAGGTTTTTTAGAAGATAGGACTAAACGTTGGAAATTTATTTTGAGCAAAGTATGTTCGACGATTTTTTAATATGGAAGAAAATGAGCAACACATCCAACAAAAAAAGTCCCAAAAATCAACGGTACTACTTCAAACCTGCATTTTGTTATATTAAAATTGAATACTCGAAATCTTTCTAATGCCGAATTTCCACTTGGCATTGAAATGACAAAAAATGTATGCCATTTAAAAAAATCCATGTGGAAATGAACTCAAAGACTATTTTTTCACATAATATCACGATAATTTTTTAATGCCCGACTTTGTCATTTGTCATTTTTGCCATTTAATGCCTTGTGGAAATCCAGCATAAAGGATCTAATTAAAAAGCTCAATATTTTTACGAAAAGTGTTTGATATTTTATTTTAAACATTGCACAAAGTTTGAAGAAAAAATTAAAAAAGAAATTGCTACAGATTGCCAATATCTGGTCCGCTTATAATATTGACACGGGGTGTTTTAGAGATTAATGAATACTAAAGTTTAAAAAGTTTAGGTGGTTAGGAGTTCCTAGATACCTACTGAAGTCAATATAATAAAAGTTTAGTATTTTTTGTTTTTATTTATTTTTTTTTATTAGAGGTTGGCCTAATAGGTAAGAAAATGAAACACTTTCTTCGGAATTCTTCCTGTTTTACCTTTCCCGATTATTTTTTGAGCTTTGTGGAACTTTTCGCGACTGTTATTTATTTTTTTCCGGGATACTTCTTGTCCTTTCGCGGCCTCCAGATATTTTGTCCATTTTTGGAAGAAATTCGAGATTTTCTGGAGTTTTTGGAGATTCTTTTTGCCTACTGTACATATTTAGATGGGACATATATACGATTAGCTCCAATGATTAGTGATGTACTGATTCAATACTTTTAAGTATTGAACGATATTCGGTACCGATTTAAAAAGTATCCAATACTCTCCATACTCGGTACCGAACAATTTAGGTTTCGAATAAAAGCGCACATAGGCCAAAAATATGGGAAAAAACGGTTCAGGGGAGACTCGCCTATCAAAACCCGAATGTAGGAGCCAATAGAGCTTTTAATACTGATTCAAATGAAAGATGTATAAATGTCGGTTCGAGGCCATAATGCAGAGAAACTCTTACTTGTTTGAATCATTTTTGTTCCAGTTGAATCGGACGATACCATTTTTGTAGGCCTGGGGGCAGATTCTGTAAACAGTTAGCGACAATTTTCGAATCGGCATCGGTTTTGTTGACGTATGATATGAAATATTTTTACGTCAACAAGTGCGATATCGATGCGAAACTTGTCGCTAACTGGTTACGGAATCTCCCCACTGAAAGGCTTCTTCATCCGTCAAAGCATTTTGCTTGAACCTTGCATCGCCTAAGGTTAATACTGATAAAATAATATTTATCTTTTGCGATAAGTTCAAGTGTTTTAGCCGATATCATATAAATTAATAATGAANGCGAAACTTGTCGCTAACTGGTTACGGAATCTCCCCACTGAAAGGCTTCTTCATCCGTCAAAGCATTTTGCTTGAACCTTGCATCGCCTAAGGTTAATACTGATAAAATAATATTTATCTTTTGCGATAAGTTCAAGTGTTTTAGCCGATATCATATAAATTAATAATGAAAGTTTTTTCTAAACTTGAAATGCATATAATGGCGAAAGTTCAATGTAAAGGATCAATATCGGGTACCGAAAAGGAAGTATTGGGTAATCTTTTTAAGTATTGGGTACCGACAATTCAGCACATCACTACCAATGATACCCAACGAATCTCCTAATCTTTATTTTACATATAAAAGTTTTACGACTTTAAGACATTAGGAAAATTAAGAGGTCTTGTGAATCCCGCCGTAAACAACGCCGGCACACAAAAGAAAAATCAGTGGTGTGTGCATTTAACCAGACCCACATATCGACGTGTATCTAGCTCGACCCGCTGTTCGAGTCAAACGGACCTCAGATTCGGATTCAGCGGGTCGAACTACTACATTTTAATGCAATGGCGATTGTTAAAGTTTGACGATAATATTTAGGTTGTAGACGATATTGAAGATTTTTTAGGAGGAATTAGTAAAAAATAAATGTATTGAACAAAACTCTATATCCATACATATGTTATCAATTAATTTCATTTATCCTTAACTGGTTGCGTTTGGCACATAGCTCCGCTGTTGCAGTGCGCATATTTTCTGATCTCAACAACAAATAAATATGTAAATCAAGTCGATTTCCTCTACAAATGGTAGAGAACAATGCAGAATATGAATTGCAAATGAAAATGTGAGATTCAAATTGAAATGCCTAAAAAAGCCAACAAATTAGTAAATGTATCAAAAAGTCAGTGAAAAATATGCTCTTTTTACTGCAACTTGTAGGTTTTTTTTCAGATTGATACCTACGTGCATACTTAAAACTAAAAACTGGTTGCTTTGGATACTTTTTAGGCTGAATTTTTGATACTTTTCTTTGGGAGGCTGCGGAAACACTCGAATAGGTATGTATGTATGTATGTATTTACTTTATCCATATGTTGATATTATTTAGTTATTTTTTATTTTTTTTTTTATGTTCTAAGCTGGTGCTTTAGAAACCATTCTGAATAGAAGGTCAAAATGTGTTTATGATTGTTTGCTCATAATATATACATATGTATGTACTTATTCTTGTTTTGCTGGAAAACTTTAACCTAAAACCATTCCCGTGATGTACAAAATTGACTTTGATTTCTAACGTTGTAAAAATGTACCTACCATTGTCAGCTACTTTCAATACCAAAAAGAGGAGGGCTAAAAAATATTAAAGTCAAACGCAAAGTTAAAACTGTTTTACTATTTTTGAATGTCATTTTGTTGCTACAAGTTAATGTTTACGACTTGTACCTACCTGCTTCGTTTAATTTTTATAATTACGCCAAATTGATTTGACACACTGCTCACTGCAGAAATGTATGCATGTATGCAACAAGAAATGGCACAGGTAGCAGGACGTTCGACCGTTAGCTAGTCAAGTACATACATATGTATGTATGTAAGTAGTAAAAAGTTAGACAGCCTAGCCCGCTGGAGATTAGCGCATTTTACGCTCCAGGCAAGAAAGAGACATCCACCGATTTTGAAACGTCACGTCTCCAGACATTCAGCAATAAGTTATTGCTGCTCTACGAATTTTGGTTTGTGTTGTTAGGCGCTATGCTACCTAGCGCCTGACTACTGTGCCGCTGCACATCATGAGTACACTTAACAATCCTGCCATTACTTGCTACTTGCTACTGCTATGCTGTGTGTATGTACGTACATATGTATGTATGTTGGTGGCCTAGCCTATGCTGCTATCTCATTCGCGCAATTGCACACGCATACAAACAAATTGTCGGATAAAATGCGCACAACGCATTTAAACTTGCAACACTCTCTGCCGCACCGTCTAACACAGCACAACGCACCACACCATACCACACACCACACGCTCCACCAAGAGCATACCGAGCATACATAGTCGCGCGCACCACACCTTGAACTATTGACTCCTCGACACCGAGTTCGTCGAGTTGAGTTCAGTTGAGTTGCTCGCCAGCAACAAACAAACAAACTTACATACATACATATGTAGCAGGAAAGTACTCATACTACAAGAAGCAACCACCAAAAATACCAAGCAAATACAAATGCATGGACGCAACGAGCCACCACCAATCCCCTACACACACACACACACACCAATCCACGCGCACGCACACCACATTCACCAACAACACTCATTTTTGTATAAACGAATTTCCCCTGCGCACATACCGCTCGTATTCGTTGGTTCCTTTGCTTTTGCTTTGGGCTTTGGTTGGGTTGTTGTTATTGCCTTGACTCGTCTTTGTGGATTTTTGTGCTATGCTGCTACATTCGTTCGCTTGCTTGGCACTGTTTGGACTCTC
>NW_016170943.1:0-15111 GCF_001687245.7 Rhagoletis zephyria
AAAGTTGGCAACTTCCAAGATTTGTACGAAAAGGTCAAACAAGAGTGGGATGCTATTCCACAGGACATTTACAAAAGTTTAGTGGAGTCAATGCCTCGCAGATGTCAAGCCGTGATTGATAGTAATGGATTTGCAACCAAATATTGACTTAAAAAGAAAATAAACGTTTTTTTTTGGCAAAAACAAACAGCGTTGTTAATTAGTTGCACGACTTTTTTAGTCGACTTTGCATAAAAATTGCATTTTTTCCAGAACGACGGCACTTTATTGAAATTTTTTTGACAGCTTAATTTAAGTATACTTTCCAAAAAGGGAATTTTAGTAAAAATTTCCAATTTAGGTGTTGAGTATTATACAGAAGAGATCATAGATCTTACAGGGGCATGCCGTTGTTAATTAGTTGCACGCATCTGTATGTTAACTTTATGGGGAAACCAAAATATTTTCATCTATAACTTTTTAAATGGCCTAGGTAACGAGATAGAAGTTTCACATACACATGGAACAGTAGTTGCAGAAAACTATAGCATATATAACTCAATTCTTTCTTAAGTCGACTTAGACGGTTATTGCTTATGACACAGATATGTGAGAACTACCTCTGAACTAGTGCAAAACGGATGCAGAGCGGGACAGTTGAACTTGCGCTGTAAATGTGGAAATGCTCACTACTTGCACAATACGAAAGTAGCTCAGCGAGAAGACCTCCGACTCAAGCATCGTTGGNACAGATATGTGAGAACTACCTCTGAACTAGTGCAAAACGGATGCAGAGCGGGACAGTTGAACTTGCGCTGTAAATGTGGAAATGCTCACTACTTGCACAATACGAAAGTAGCTCAGCGAGAAGACCTCCGACTCAAGCATCGTTGGTCGCGAGTTCAATCACGGTAGGGGCAGTTGTGAGTTTTCAAATATAGTGAATTTAAATTGTTGCGTGCAGTTTACAATACTTTTTTTTTTAAATATAAAATATCGAAAAACCTATTCGTAAAAACGTTTTCTTATAAAAAAAAAACAAAACTGTTGCAAAGTAATGCACTGGGCGACAATTGTCATCGCCGATGACGTCACCGTGTAAAACTGGATGTTGAAAGCACTGCTTAGGTATTAAGCTAGAACTAGTACTGTCGGCAAAAGGTCTGGTTCTACGCTATTTCTGAGCTAGTCAGATATTTTTCAAGGCCATTTCGTACATACATATGCACAAGGAATGTAATGGTTTTGTGATGTGCTAATATTTCAATTAAGGAAAGAAAGTGAAAATTCTAGAAGTTTATCATGCAAAATTCATTTTGTAAGCGTTTTTTTTTTATTTTAGATTTTGTTGGCAAATATTATAGCCGAATTATATTTTACATCATCCTATGAAAGTAAGCTACGGTAGCTCAAACCGCAACTCGTACAGGAAAGAAAAAATTTATATTCACATATTCGTAGAAAAGAGTTTTTTTGTTAACAAAAATTTTAAATTTATTTTTTGATGAAAAAAAACATGGAAGGAACATGAAGAAAAAGTACCAACAATATTTCTTCATGTTCTTAAGCACCAAAGCGCGCCCAAAGGCCGTTTTCGATAAAAACAGTTAAATAAATTTCATTGGTTGGCGCTGTAGCCGCCTAAGCCGAGTCCAACAAAGTTCGTCTGTCGTTTCTCTTTTCTACCAAGTGCCGCCAATTGGAAATGCCAAGTGAAACCAAGTCCTTCTCCGCCTTGGCCTTTTCACGGCAGAGGAGGCCTTCCTTTCCCTCTGTTACCAACATATAGTGAAATTTTAAATACGAACATTTTTAAACGATAATCAAATATAAAGTATTCATTTTTACTATGCATTATTTCCCTCAGTGTAATACGGAGCTCAGACAGGGAAACTTTTGCCGCTGCAGCTCGTTACTTGTAGGAGAGGGAGCGACGCGAAAAGAGGAAGGGCTTGGGCAACACGCTTTATGCTCTCGTTCGTCTGAGTAATTCAATTTGGCGATTCACAGCTGACAACAACAATTCTATATAAAAGTGTTGCTCTGTGTGAATGCGAAGGGCAACACCAAAAGAGAAGTTGCCACAAATGAGCAACAAAAGTTTATTCCAGTCTAAATAAACGAAGTCGTATACTTTTCTAAATGTATAACCATTAACGCTTATGCTCTGACAGATTTTCTGAATTCGGGAGAGGCTCCTTAAGAGACGTTGGAATACCTCATAAGCAAATTTCGTAGAGCATCCATAAGAAAATTTCTGCGAGGGTAAAGGATACGCGCGTGTGTACAGTTCTGAATAGGAAACAAACTAATTCGGCATCTTTTTAAATATAAAGCAATAAACTTAAGTACACATGCATACATGCACGTAATTTAAGAAAATCCCACATACACACATACTTTCTTAAATGGGGTTGCCTTTAATTTTCACATCCCATATACTTGCTTCTTGGTATATTTGTTGTTGTAATGGACACGTACACTTGCGCTATGTTAACTGCCACATCCAAGGGCATACATATTGTCAACAAAGTGATAAGACAAGAGAAGCAATTTAATGGGTGTAAATTTGGTAGGCGTTTACAAAGGACTTCAGCATAGGCATACATTGATACTTCCATATGTATATATGTAGACACAAACAACACACATACGCCAATCAAATGAATAAACACTTTACACATACGGTACCGGACGAAAGTATTTGTACAGAGAATTTTTGCATTGTATGCAAGAGTTTTTATTCTAATTTCTTTCCACAATTTTTTTTTATATAATATAGTTCTTACTACAACAAAAAATATAAAAACGAAATCTCTAAACTTTCTACAAAACTCAGGAAAATTCAATAAATTTAACTAGTAATTTGCAAATTTTCTAATCAGACTTTAAGAATAATTCCAGGCATGCAGTTTTATAGCCATTAAATTTTAATCAATGTGCAAGTGTGAAGTTACTAAAAAATCCACACGAAGTTTGTTCGACCTTTCTTTATATGGGGAAAAGGTGTTATATGGAGGAAAATGCGCAACACCTTCGACAAAAAAACATTCTCAAACTGTAGTTTTTTGCTATTCGAAATTTGCACTTTTTATGCTAGAGGTAAATGAGCTACAAAACTGCATACTCGAAAAATACTAAATAAAAGGTTTGAAATTTTGATGCAATTTGTTTTTAGTTTAATTAGTTTTTGTGAACTATGTGTAACCTTTGACACTTTTATTTATATGGTTTCGGTTATAGATCAAACTTTATTTTAAATGAAAATTACTAAAAATAAATAAATAAACATAAGTTGCCAAAAATATCATTTTCAATTTTGCAATACTATCTCATTGACCGCAACTGTATGTACTACATACATACATATATATTCTTGTGTACCTTTGCCCTATCCTTGTCAGTGTTCCTGTTTATTCTGTCCGTCTGTCTTTCATGTCTGACTGCCTGTCTGTCGGCATGTTTGCTTACTTATTTGCTTATCCATCGTATTGTTTGCGCAAGTCGCCAAGCAAGCTGCCAGCCGAACGAATGGGCAAATATACGCAGATAGGCAAACAGTGATAAACGCCGATAGCAGGTAATCACAAGTAGGCGCTGACAACCAAATGGTCTTTAAATGTTTTTGTTGTTGCCTTTGTTTTCAAATTGTGTTTACTGTATATTTGCATACGTTTGCTGGTGTTTGTTTTTGTGTGTACCGACATACATACATACATTTTATGTGTGTATGGAACGTGCATATATATTTACTTTTGTTTACTTGTATGTATCTTATTACTTGCCATTCACTAGGTGGCCCGCATTGTTGGGATTAGACACAAGAAATTATTTAAACCCACAAAGGTTTTAGCAGGTGTGAATTGTTTACTCAGCCTGACACGTTTGTGCGGGCGCTCCATGCATTTAACCTCCACGCAGGCGACCACGCTACTCAGTTACACATCTTAGAGCGTTGGTTGCTTGGCGCATTTACTGCTATAAATTTAAAGTTCACTTAATTGTTACAGTTAAATGAAAATTTGTTTAAATGATAATAAATGGTTGTGTTTTTAATGAAAACAGTACGTTGTTAGATTAAAATCTGTTGCGGGTGTTTGCATAGGTGGCAAAGCTGCACGGTTGATGCCAGCTGGTTAATTTCTCAGTTTTTTATGCACGTACCTGTCATTAAAAGTAAATGGGGCATAGTATGTATTTATTGCTAGAGTGTTTTCCAAGCCCAGTGTATTTGCTTAAAAGTGTGCTGAAAAATATCAGTATACTGAACTGGCGCCACAAACTCATTTTTAAGATTGGATTAATTGGAATATTCAACGAAAACTTAGCTGTCAAGTGTTGAGTATTTGAGCAGTGCCCTTGTCCCAGCAGTAGGAAATTTGCCTAAGCATGTGGGGTGCTCTGCAAACGATGAGTGTCCAAACTAGAGATGCCGTTTTTAAATCGAAAATCGATTTATCGAGCCCTTTCGATTCGATTTTCAGTCGCTTTTTTAGCTAGCTATTTCGAATATCACCACATTTCCTCATCAGACTTCTTTCAGTAGGATTCGAACCGACGATCCCACTGACTCAGCCAGTTGCCTACGCACTGTGCTAACTTCGCCTTGTTAATTCTTGTTACTTATTTCCACTATTTCACTTGTTAATCCAACTACAATCAAGCGCAGCTATATAAGTTTTCATTAAAAAAAAAACGTCCTCGAGCTCAATAAAAATTGTTGAATATAATTGTTATAAGGACAAAAACAAATAACTTAATAGAAATATTAACAAAAACCAACAAAACCAACAACCACATGGTCAAGTGAATTGCAGCGGAATAGCTGCGCTTGATTGTGTTGCCATAACAAATGAAAAAGTGGAAATAAGGAACAAGAATTAACCAGGTGAACTTAGCACAGTGCGTAGGCAACTGGCTGAGTCAGTGGGATCGTCGGTTCGAATCCTACTGAAAGAAGTCTGATGAGGAAATGTGGTGATTGCCGAAATAGCTATAATTTCTACCATTTTTTTTTACTTATTATTGCTTTCCCTCAATAAGTTTTCATTAAAAAAAGAAACGGCCTCGAGCTCAATAAAAATTGTTGAATATAATTGTTATAAGGCCATTAAACAACAAAAACGAATATGTATAACTATAAACCACATACGGTCAAAGGGACTACCGCCTATTTAATATAACCTAACCTAACCACGATATAAAGAGAACTGATCGGTAAGGACCTCCATTGGCCTAAGTCAAGACTCTGTGTCAGCCACCTATCTTCACGCAAACCAATCTTAACGTGGATAGTACTGGTAAATGCCACTAATATTATTCAAACCTGTTGATTAATGCAGAGTTCTTATTTTACATTAGAATAGTACAGCTCAAATGTGTTTACATATTTCAAACCCTTAGATTAGGTTAGCTCAGGGGTCACCTCGGTGAGTGGAGGCACACTTTTAGACAATTATTTATGCCGTCCATTGTGGTGCGCTTAATAGGAGCGGGGCGGGAGTGTGGAAGAAATGCGACCCAAGGTGCTTCAGACAATTTCACCTCACCGTCATCGATGATATTCCACCTTACTGTATGCTTAGCTATCACGTAATAACCAGTTAGAACTCCCACCCACAACGAGAGTCTCAAGAGCCCCTAAAACGCCTCCGTTCTACACGTGACCAAAAGGATTTAGCCACCTTGAAGTCAAGGTATTTTCCCAACGCACGCTGAGCTAACTAAACGCCCATCTATCCAGAAATAGACCACATAGGTCAAGGGTTTCCTCTCTTTCCAGCTCATCGGTCATGCTATGACCCGTAGCCCAAATGAGCTTAATAGCGTAGTTTTCAAACCCCCACTATTTAAAAACTAAAAACTCAAAACTGCACATACTGCATTTACCCGCTGATAATAGTTGCATACGTAACCTGCATGTCATTTGCTACACTCGTAACCGCTTTGCATACAAATACTTGGTTCAATAGTTGACACAGTTGGGCGGTCAGAAAGTCTCAAGACATGTGTTTACTTATTGGCGTGGAATGTACGGGTGTTTGTTTGCATAAGTTCCAATATGGCAAATTTACTGCCATCTACCAGCAACTGAAGCTGCTAGGAATTCCCAAAAGCAAAGAAAGTTAATGTAGAACTTTCTTATTTTTCGATTTCTTCTCTTCCTTTTTTGCCTCTGAATGCTTACGAAGCAATCAAGCAAATTTATTCCCCAAGCACTGACAGACTGCGGATGAATGTCTGGAAATTGGCTGTAGCAAATGCATACTCGCATACATACGTACATACATACATACATAAAATCTCCTACGACAAATATTGTAAGTTGTAATCAAGAAACTGCAGCAAAGAAAAACAATTACAATATTGAAACAGTGCGCAACTAGCCAGTAGTATTTACATACATAGTTGTCTGGGCAGCCACTGTGAAGCGGTTGCTTCCCGCCTAGACAGCCAGACAGCCAGACGACGAATTGCTTTTTGATGAGTTAAATAAATAAACTTTTCATAGTTGATGAACTATGCGAGTTAAGAGAATATAACAGTAAAATAAAAATGGACGAAATATCCGGGTTGAGTAACTTAACTGTACTGCACTTATCGGTTTGTGTATGCTTACCTTTACCACTGCTGATAAGTTGTTGCACAGATAGTTAGTTTGAAATAACAGCAAAAAACAAAAAGCAGGCAGACCGACATAAACTGAGCAGACAGATAGGCAGTAGTAAATCAACAACAAAATAACTGTGCAAACAAAAATCAAATATACATAAGCATATAGCAGTAGTATGTATATAAATTTATCCTTGCCCCTCTAGTCGAACTTTGCACTGTTGCATTCAATTATAAGGACGACAGAAATTTCGCAAACTGCAACGTGTCACGGCAACGTGTATGACGTTTATGACAATAATGTACATATGTATGTTAATAGTTCAGTTATGTATGTGCTTAATAGTTAATGCCGGCAAGCTTGCGTGCTCCTATACATATGAGTGGCAATAACCTCTTGAATCTTGAAAATGCCTAGCAGTAAAATATTTTCGCAAATTGTCAACAAACATGCAACATAAAACTTTGCAAACACATCGTAACGGCATTATTGTATACAGCACATTGTATTATTTATACAGAAACAAAGACATGAATTTTGATAGTTTGATTTCGATATATCTTTTTCGATGGCCAAATTAAAGTTTTACAATTTCCATACAAAAAATTTTCGCATATTTCGCACGTTTTGTAATATACAGAATTGTTTAAAAATTTCAATTTTGTGGGAAAACGAAATCAAAGTTTGTTCAATTCATACAGTTGGTATACAAAAAGAAATATGTAAAGACACTTATTTTCACCAGTTTTGGGAAGTTTAGTCATCTGTTAAGCTGAACATATTCTTATTGTCAAGTTTATTAATTGTATGATGAAATCCCCAAAATCTCCGTAAATTTTGAATTACTTTTCTATATTATTAATAGCGCAATATGTACTTTGTCCGGCAGAAAATGTCTGACACCGTCATCGAAAAAAAAAATTATTAAAAATTCAACGCCAATTCTTTGCCACTTGAGACTTGCACTTTATTGAGCCGGAATTCAATGCGCTATAATTTTTCTGAAAATTCTTAATGTTATTGTATAGTTTTGTTGAATTTTTCTAATTTGTCTCAAAAGTTTGAAGTTCAGGCTTATATGGTTTTGTTAGAATGAGCCGCATTTTCATAACAAAAAAGAAATATTAAACAAACAAAAGAAAAGTAGTACAACCTGGTCAAAATTTCGTATTCCTATTATTTTTCACATGACTGTGCATATGTATGTATTTACATATGTATGAATGTATATTCCTAAATTTGCATTTGGGCGTAATTTTTGCTGTAAACTACTATAATGCGCTTTAGTCAACACATAAGTGAGTGAATGACATAAATGAGCACGAAGCGCAAAACAAGATTGGTAAGTGTAAGTGAAAAATGTAAATATATCGCATAGGCAAACGACGCGACGCCAAGACAAGTTGACGAAATGATTATTAATGCACTGCATATTTTCTGCGCGTAATATAAGCTTCATGTCTGCTCATATACATGTACATATATGTTATGCATATTAGGGCGGTCCAAAAACAATAAATTCAATATTTTAATGCTCACACTCCCTGGGATTGTAGTATACCGACTGTTTTTTTTTGTTTTTGCCAAATGAACTTTTCTCGCAATTTTTACACTGCTGGCAAATGTAAATAAGGATTAAAATTTAAAAACTAATTAATACAACTAAAGTAAAATCTATGGGAAATTAACAATACAAATTTTTTTGGCAAAATCTATAAAAAATATTTTTTTGATTTCAAAATAGAGGTATATTTTTTCGGTTTAGAACAATCCCTGCGAGCCAGAGCATAAAAATTCCGACTTTACTTTTACAGATGCATTTTTGGACCACCCTAATGTACATGCAAGACGGAACGGCTCCGTCTACCACAAAGTTGCCTTTAATGTCCGCTTGTGGTAGCAAAAACCAAAATTCTAAACCACCCACCAGCCAGGCGAACACTTATCGTGCGTTATGGTAAAAATTTTTTCAACGTCAATTTTGTTGTATAAAAGAGGAGAGGCGAAAGAATGCAATGTACACAAAATTCGACGCAGAAAAATGGCTTGCAAACTTTGTTAGAAATAATTTTATTTTTTTTTGCCTCACCACAGCGCCTTCCATCAACCAACAGCGAATACCCCAAGTAACGCAAGAAATGCGGCTGAGAGTTACCTCAAAGCTTCTCACACCCGACTGACTCTAGCAGAAAATTTTCCACTCACTTCGCTTTTACTTGCATTCTCTTGCGCACTCTTTCAGTTACGCTTGCATATTCATCATCTTCTACTATTATTATTTTTTCTTTGGTAAATGAAAAATTTGTGTTTGTCTTTTAAGTCGCTGTGCAAAAAATGATAGCAAGCAAGAAAGTGATTTTCAAGTCAATGTAATGCATAATTGGATTAAATGAGTTTTTGAGTAGAAATAAAGAAAATAGTTGAAGCAAACAACGAAGATAACGGCAAATATGCTTGCATGAGAGTATGGGCAGTTGTTCAACGTGGCAGTTAAACTCAAGCTGACTAACTACTTTTCAAAGTTAGCAGGAGCAGAGCAAACTTTCTTGCTACCATCGCATATTGAAACTTTCAATTGCCATTGTTCTTCCCCCTCATAACCAAATGTTTTTTCCATTTTACATACTAGCTTTTCGTCATTTTACTACCTACCCATCAACCAAGCAGCAAGCCATAATTAAGTTTTTTATCTTAATTCCCCTCAGCGGCCAGGTGACCACTCGGAAAATTTAATTATACCCGCCGGCAGCACCGCCGGGCATTCTCTACGCGATGGACTATTAAATCGTTAGCCTCTTAACCCATCAGGACTGCATCAAGTTCGTCCTTTACACTCACATCTACATACATAAACTAGCAAATAACTGTTGCATGCCGGCCCCTCTCTGAGTTAGTGTCAGCAGCTGTAAATCGCGTTAGGGAAGTCATAAAAAATCCGGTAGACACTTGAAATGGGAACTTCCGCGACACTAATGAACTTCTCCTTACGAACTGCCTCAAAGCGGCACTCGGTTAGTGTGGGCAAGTGGCGAGGCTTTAATCACCAGTTGTTCTTTATTCAATTATGTTTACCATTTAAGGTTTTTACTGTTTAGTTGTTGCTGTTGTTTTACTTACAGCAGCAGGCTAAGTTACCTCTTTGTTAATTGTTAGAACTTTTAGGAGAAAACTTTCTTTTGTTAGTTAGTTAATGCAGCTAGGGGGAAATAACAATTTTCATGCATTAGTGGGGAATGTCGTCTTTGGCATACTGAAATTTAAGGTTTTTGTTTTGTTGTTGAATTTTTTTTGATTTTTTTAATGCTATAATGAGTTTTAAAAGTCCCATGGTGGCGTCTTCTTCAGTTACCTCAGTATATTTTCACAGCTGTAGCGTTGCTGTTCATTCGTACGACATGGCCGAGCCATGTCTAAATATTATCGTTGTAAAGCGCATATGTCCATAAATCTTCCTCATAATGCATCATATATTAATTTATCCACCTAAAATCTAGAAAATATGAATAACAAATATACAGCTAATGCAAGAATATGGAATAATATGTCTTCATTCTGGAAAGGAAACCTACTGCAGGTGCTTTAACATTTTTGCTAAAGCTTAACCCTAAAATTGCTACATCAACATTTAGCAATCTACATAAATTTTATTTCTGATATCAAAAGGAAAATTAAGTGTAAATATGCTTTTATAGACTCCGAATTAAAATTAGCTCCTACTTAGTAAATATTTACTCACTCGATAGCCATTGTTGAAAAGCTGCTTTATTTGGTCTTCATACCCCTTCAATTAAATAATTTGCTTTTCTCGGCTTCCTCGAATTTCTTAGTTGGTTAGTAATGTAAGCAAAACAGGAGAATCATACATATGTACATGAGTGAATATGTATATGTACATATGTATCTCCAGAATTTCTTCCGCTATCGTTGGAGCATTTTTTGCAGCGTTGCTATAGGAACAAAAAAAAAAACACTATTATTTTTTCATAATTTGTTTCTCTTATTAGTTTCTAGGTACATGTGTAGGTAGCAACACAATAGAAAGTATATTCCTTAGGTTTTTATGTCCGTCCATAAGCTGCAATTCACAGGTAACAAATATGCTACTGCAGCTATTGTTGCTTGATTTACAAGCATTTATGCATCTGCATTGATCTACATACATACATACATACATACATACATACATACATACATACATATGTACATGTGTTCATATATTCAAATATGTACAGTAAAGTGGTTCAAAAATGTATGTAAAAGAATACGGTCGGATTTTTAATTCCGCCACCCCCTAGGATTGTTATTTACCGAAAAAAATATACCCAATTTTTTTTTATTTTGAAATAAAAAATAATTTAGGTAGTGCTCAAAGCGCTCAAAGTTTTCCATGTATTTTATATGCAGAAAAAACATCTTTTTGTAGAAATAGTGTAAAATTCTTGAAAATCAATTTTTTTCGATCGGAAAACGTTACTTATCTTCAGGAGGTTCCCAGTAATAATACTCGATTGTTTCTTTAACAATTTTTTCATGGTAACTATATTTTATAGGTCCTCCAAAGCCCTTAGAAAATGCAACGGGGGAACCAATAAAAAATCTTTAATCATAAAACATGGTTAAATAAACAATTGGATATTAATACTGGAAGTCTCCTGAAGAGAACCACAGTTTTCCGGTCGAAAAATATTGATTTTCAAGAGTTTTATACCATTTCTACGAAAATTTGTTTTTCCCCATATAAAATACATGGAAAACTCTGAGCGCTTTGAGCACTCCCTAAATATTTTTTGATTTCAAAATAAAAAATAGGGGTATATTTTTTTCGATATAGATCAATCCTAGGGTGTGCCAGCATTAAAACTCCGACGTTATTTTTTTGGACCACTCTAATGTACAGTTGTGAAAATAGAAACGAAAAATGTTGGCAAGTTTTGGATATTTTTCTTTTGTTTATTTAATTTTTTATTACATAAAAACCCAAATATAAGCCAACATTTCAAACTTTGTATAGAATTCAAAAAAAAATCAACTTTTAAAATTTGTTTTATAAAATTTTTTACTTTTTAATCAGAGTTTTTAGAAAAATTCTTGGTAGGCAGTGCCTACTTCAAGTGGCTAAAATATACCCTTAATTTTTGAGCGCTTTCTTCGCCGAGGCGGTTGAACTTTTCTCCCATGTGAAAATTAATTTCGTTCATGCGTCGTATTTATGGTAGAAAATTCGCAACACTCTCGTCGAAAAAAAATCTCAAAAGTCAACGGCATTTTTAACTACTTGAAATCGCGCATTATTGTACAAAAATTCAATAGGCTACAAAACTGCATACCCCCAGAACTTTTCTAAAAACTTTTATTAAAAAGTAAATAAAAAATTTAAAACCAATATTTAATATTTAAAATTTTTTTGTGAATTCTATTCAAAGTTTGACATTTGCATGTATGCCGTTTTTATGTAATGATTTAGACTTTTAGAAATTAAAATTAATTAAAATTAAAATTAATTAAAATTAAAATTAATTAAAATTAAAATTAAATTAAATTAATTTAAAAAATTATTAAAATCTTAATAAACAAAAGAAAAAAACTAAAACTGATCCACATTTTTTGTTATACGAAACATCGGTCTTATAAATATCTACATAATAAGTATATACATTAGCGTGGGCCGAAAATCCGCTTTTTTAGAATTTTAATTGGTAATAGCAAAAATATGATTAATTGTGCTCTAAAAACAATTTGTGTAAAAGATGAAAATTTTTGGTCAATATCTTAAGCTCGCCCAAGTCCATCAAAGTTCAATGTGCTCAAAAAATAAAAATTTAATAAAGACATTAATTAATATATTTTTTTACTAAAATTGCAAGTATCGTCGAAAGTATTAGTCCTACATAATTTGGGGTATTGACCTTTTTTTGTAGAGAATCGAATTAAGCTAAGACATTTTTTTTTTTGCACTTCAACTTTGATGGACTTGGGCGAGCCTAAGTTATTGACCAAAAATTTTAATTTTTCACACAGATTGTGTTTAGAGCATAATGAACCATATTTTTGCTATTACCAATCAAAATTCTAAAAAAGCGGATTTTCGGCCCACGCTAATATACATATGTATGTACATGTCTACGTACATTTAGCAACAATGCACAAATAATTATACAAATCCGCTTATATTCACAGTATCTCTTTTGCCTTAGGGCTTATTTATTATTGCCTTTGAATAATAGCCTCATACAATGCTTTCCTCTTCTTCTAATATCTATCTCTTTCAAAGTATCAAAGTTGTTTATAGCAATTGCAAGACTTGCTTAATTGGGTCGTTTGTGTTCGTATGTAGATTTTAAAATATATTGCTATTTATTTACCTTAAACTCGTTTAAACTACGGCTACATACATACAGGCACAGTGCTTTTGAATATCTCTTCTTCTTCGGTAATCCTAAAACTTTTGAACAGATAATCTAGGTAAAAAAGTTTTGCTTTTATTAATATTCTATTTAATAACAGGTCTTTGGGTGAGTTTTGTTACTAGCATTTTGTTTACATACTAATTAGTTGAACATTTAATTATACATTGTTTACATACTAATTAGTTGAACATTTAATTATAAAATTCTTTACATTGAAAAGTTTTGGAGGTAATGTCTGTGTATTACATAAGCTATATTCATGGCTGAAGTTATAGTAAGCAAATTTGGTATGCGCTCATACGCATCAGCTTATTTTAACAAGTTTTATATTACGACAAGTTAGCGGAACTACTAATATAAAGTTTGGCATGTGAAATTTTTCCTAGAATGTACTGTTGTTAAATTACGTCCAAGTGGTGTAGGGAATTATTTCCTCTAAAATGCGGTAATTTTATTATCTTTTTTATTTAAGTTCTTGTTGTTGAGTTGGACCAAATTTGTTGTTGAAAATTGCAAAATAAGTTTTTAGTTTTCCATTAATTTTTTGGTCATGTTATTCAGGAAATTTTTCTAAATCAATTAGCTACAAATTTATCTCAAACTATTTATATATATTGTATATGTAAAAATTTAGCCGGTTTCTTTGTTAAAACTTGGCTTAAAAACCAATTAACGGATTTCAACGAAGTTTTGATAGTATATTCCCCTTACCCGTGCCACGGACATAGACTATATTTTACCCCGCTAGATGGCGCAAGATTCCAGACTTTCTGAATATGTATTTATGATCCGATTTTGTTGAAATTAGAAATGCATACCGAGGGTGCGGCGTGAAATACATTCACGAAAAATTTATTTCGATAGGTGGCGCTAGATCGAGATGTTCATAAAATAAAATGTAATATTGCACGTTTCATGGTATAACTGCGTAGGAAAAACACTTCAGCAAAATAAGTGCGTTGACAATTTTAGCTGGGAAACTAAGAACGTACATACATACAAAATGAATATACAGGGCGACAAAAACAAAAACAATCAAAACACACGAAAGAATCGATACACTTACGAAACTATAGTAAAACTACGTTTTTAGTTTTTCACTCTGCCGTCAAGACCCATTCGTCCTTATGCACAAAAAAAAATTATTCTGTTATAATTCTACAGAATTTTTTCTTTTATATGATACCCATATACATTGCACTGAATTTTTTAAATAATTTTTTGAAATAATCACATTTTTTAAATTCCAAAGTCATTTAAAAAAAATCTGGCGTCGGTGAGAAAAACTAAGTACCTACGCAGTTTTACTATAATTTACCCATAGTTTCGCGATTATATTCATTTGTTTGCATGTAAAATATACTGTCGCACGATGATATTAATTCTTCAAAAAGTTTCGCAATTACAAACATCTAATTCGAAGTAAATACTTACTAGGTCCTTCATATCTACTTCTGAAACGAGTACATACATATCTACATATATAAATATGTACGTATAATTGAAGCAGACACCTGTCTTACGCAGCTTATTTACCGCGCATTTGGCAACGATTTTCGAGTGTAATGCGCAATAATTTGTCGTGCATATTTTAATTACACTCGCAAGACGAAATCCATCAATCGCTTTAAACACCAATATATTCATTTAAGCATGCATATGTATGTATGTATGTAAAATTGATTGTATCGAAAGAGTTTGAATATAAGGCAAGATGTGCTAACGAAATTTCCCACCAACAACAATGCCAAATTTAATGGCATTACGCACTCGTACAAAACTCTTTCTTGCAGAGGATATACATACATACATACATACATATGTATGTATGTATGTATATAGCTTTGTGGTAATATATGTTGGTGATATAACAAATGCAAACGATATGAAATCCTCTTACACTTAAGCCGATATGTATGTATGTATGTACATAGTATATGGTGGTTGTTGGTACAGCCTTTAGAGTGCGTACAACAGCTTTCCTTCAATATCCGGTATTATCCTTTTCTGCTTTTCTCTGCGCCAACGTGTGGAAAATCGAAAATGATAAGTGGTATGGATGTGATACAGAGAATTCGTGATGTGTGTGAATAGCAAATTTATTGAACATAT
>NW_016170944.1:0-15107 GCF_001687245.7 Rhagoletis zephyria
TTGTTTTTGCTCTACTGATACTACCTGTTTAATGTGCCTTGGTACAGACCAAAATACCATGCCAAATAAATTTTTTGAACGAAACTGAAAAAAAGTTTCTTAAACCGTTCACACAGAATGCAGGGCCGAGCCAAGCGAAGCCATTCCGAGCTGGATGAAGCTACAGCGATTTAGCTATATGAAAGTGTTCATACAGCAAGCTTTTTCGGAAGTGTCTTGGAACTGAAAAAAAACAGTTTTTAAATTTGAATTTTCTATTTAATTTTTCAGCTTCATGACGCTGCTGCAAACAAGATATCAAAATATGCAAACAAATACGAATTTTACAACTAATCTTTTGAATAAAATTGAGCAAATATTTTTGCCGCTTTCATCGACGGTATTTTTTTGTGGTATTTTTCTAGCCAAGTCCATCAGAAAAGCTCCGCTTCGCTTCATTCAGTGTGAGCACCAGTAGCTTCGCCTTGTTCCACCTTGCTTCGCTCGGCGCCGCTCGGCACCCTGTGTGAACGTACCCTAAGAGTATTCAGTTATTTCAGTTATCATTTAAATTTATTTGTATTAAAAATATTTTATGCCTAATAATGATAATGGAAGATGGTTAAGGTTGCAGCACTCGACGCATGAGGGGTAATTTTTTGATCGTCATTCACCAGGAAGTGACCAAAAAGGATTATTTTGCATCCAGCACAGGCAGTCCACGACTACAGATGCCTACATTAAGTACATATCCTCTGGGTAACAACTGCGCATCCGTTTGGAAGCGTGCTAATGTGAGAAGACAAACCCCCAGCAATGAGTTGTGCACTGGGATTGGGGAGTGAGAGATATTTAAAAAGCGCTTAAATTTTTGAATGGTAACAACGCTGAAAACAGTGGAGTGGATGAACCAGAGCCCCAGTGGCCACCCCACGAGGTACGAGTAGCACCTTTTGCGTCTGAAAACCAACGAAGTTACGGAAGCAGGTGGCCTATTAGCGGAGCTATTCAAGAACGGCGGCGAGAAGTTGACAAGGTACATGCTTCAACTCCTATGCAGAATACGGTCGGAAGAAGGCATGCCCGACGACTGGAATTTGAGTGTAAATATTCTATCCAATACACAAGAAAGACTACTCCGCCATACGTGTCAACTACCGCGGTATTAAGCCTTCTAAGCATCGGCTATGAGGTCTTTTCGTCTGTGCAAATCTAATGTCATTAACAAAAAATGCCCTCGCCTATTATACATACATAATTTTTAAATAGGTGGCAAACCCACTCAAACAAAAAATAAAAACTGATTGCACATGCATGGACCATATCCTTTCACTTAGTACCTCAGTTTTTAGTCCAACAAACGGTGAAGATCTTATAATTTTTAAAAAGTGGCAACCCTACACAAAAAGTAATACATTACTGAACATCTAAAAGCCGAGCTTTTTTATTTGACACCCCATTTTTTTTTAATCCAACGAACAGTGCAGTTTTTAGACAGGAATTTAAAGTTCTAGAGATAATATTCCTATTGACACAGATTATACTTAAAAAATCTCGTATAAATCCGTTCAGTAGTTTTTGAGATTAGCGTGGTCAAAATATCTCGACTTTGCTTTATACTATGTATAGAAGATAGTAATTTTTAAATAGTTGGCAACCCTATTCAAATCATTAATGCTTTTGTACATGCGAAAGCCCAGGCCCTTTAACTTGATATATTATTTTGTAATCCAACTAACGGCGAAAATCTTTTAACTTTTTAATAGGTGGCAACCCTACTCAGAAAAATAATACATTGTTGCACATGTAGAGAGCCTAAGTCTTTTCATTTGATAGTGAGGGTGCAGAACTGATGCCTACGCTTATTATGATTGAATATAGTAACTTTATAATAGGTGGTAACTCCATTCAAAAAAAAAGCATTACTGCTTTTCTAGAGGCCAATTCCTTTCATTTGATACCTCATCTTTTGTAACCCAACGAACGGTGCGGATCTTATAGTTAGTATAGACAGGTGACAACCCTATTAAAATTCTAAGTAAAAAAAGGTCACCCTCCTGTCGATACAGAGTATATTAGAGAAAACCTCGTCAAAATACGTTGAGTAGTTTTCGAGATTACCGCGTACAAAGAATCTCCGAATAACCGATGAGGCGGCCCTTGGTGTATTCGAGAAATAGATCTTGCGGAGATTTAAGGGCCTTTACGCGTTGACGACAGAGGAATAGGGCAGACGATAAAAAGATGAGGAGCATAGGCTTTAGAATGAATTAAAATACAGCAGGTCTGCGCTGGTGGTGTCAGAAGAAACCGGAGGCCCCCACTGCGATGGAAAGACCAAGTGGATAAGGACTAATCTTCTTTTGGCGTTTCCAATTGGCATCAGTTGTCAAATAAGAGAATCGTGGCATGCTTTAATAAACTCCAACGCCAAATAAGAAGAAGAAGAATGTGGCATTTTGGGTTTTCTAATACCAGTAATATGAAAATTTTCCAGCTTAAAATTATATTTGGCTTTCTAAACTATGTTCCTTTACCGTATTCTAAATTGGAATTCATAAATGTATGGGATATAAAAATAATCGCCTAACTTTTGAAAATATACAAAGGAGATACATACATTTCGACGCAAATGGTGAATGGCTTTAATTTTACCCACATCAAATATAAAGTTTTTATTCAAAATCCAAAGGTTCAATACGTAGTTCCAGCTCACTGAAACATTCACAATGAGTGCCAAAACATAAAGTTGCCATAGAAACATTTACAAATTGTTTACAAAAAAAAAGAAGGTATTTATAAATAGAATTCGCGTTCGGTAAAGAAAATCCAAGCCGTTTGACATTACAATCATAATTTATGCGAGTTACAAGTGCCACTTCATCTACAAAGACAACCCGTCGATTTCATTGCATTGATAAAAGGGAAAATACAAATTGAATTCCTGAGAATATACATAAGTAATCACACAATAGTTAAGGGATAATGAAAGTGATATTTCTTGTAATGTAGGCGTACTTATGTCGCTGCGACATCGATAGCAATCGAACAAATCCTTTTATGAGTGGCATCGTGCAGTAGTACATCGTCGCCACTCAAAGGATATTTCTTTTCATATTCCCCCAACACTGACATAAAATATTTTGATCCTTACACAGCTTGCTTTCCGATATCAAATGTTGCCTATGAGTAGACAATTGCTGAGATGTTATTGAGACATGCAGCGCTTTTATGGCGCATGCGCAACAAACGAATAAAAAATCCGGTTGTAGAGCAGTGGCAGTATTGGAGGTACTATACACAAATATACAAATGGTCTTAAATTTTCACTTTTCTTAGCCTACAGGTTTATTATGGCAATTGCAGTAACTGCATCACTTTTATTACGCCTACTCGGAATTCGCTGCCTATAATAAGAAAGTGTTGTCATATAAAAAGTAGCATAGAGTTGACAGTTTTACATCCTTTTACTGCCGTGAAAAATTTGTTGTTTGTTTACGAGCTCATTTGGAGGCTGGTAGATCGGTTGGCGGGGCGGTGTCACGCGCGCCCCGCGGAGGTTTTCTTCTTTTCACTTGATTTATGAATGTCAATAGGGGACTTACTAGAGCGGATCTCTATCTAATTTTGCTATTTAGCTATTTATCGTTGTATTTTGTTGTGATATGAATCTACGTTTGATTGCTGTCTTAATCAGGTCATTCGGGGCGTTTTATTATGCATTCAGATTGTAATCTTTTAATGTAATTCGTTGGTAATCAATGTCGTCGAGGTTGGAAATACTCCTACTTTTTGTATGGTTGTTCGAAAAAATTTATATATTTATGTATGTATGTACTTTAATGTCTCTCAAAATAAATTGTGGTTGTGCTATTTCTGTGAAAATTGATGTCAAAACGTGATACAATCTCTAGGGACATTGTTAAAACATTTTTGTTTAATGTTTGCGTGAATTGTCCGCGACGGCTGCTTATTATTAGACATTTTTAGGCAACTCGTTTTTCTCTTTTAAGCTTAGTATCCTGCTCTCAAGAAAAGCAAAAACTCCATATAAAGAGACTTGCAAGAAATGGTTAAAAAAATTTCTTTATTCAAATTTATTTAAGGCAGTACGCAGTTCTTAAGAAAATTGCTACGCTTTCTACTACGGGGGTCCAAAGTGTTTCGTGAAAATAGGGTACAAGGCAACCCATGTTTGCAACAAAAATATATACCCGTTCCATTATTTCTTGAGGAAAGATTGACGCAACAGGCTGTGAAATATGAGAAGTCAAAATTCCTTGGTCACTCACAGGATATAATCGAATTTTTTGCGACTGTTTTGGAAACTAAGCTTGAATGTTGTTTCACAGAAAATAATTTTTTTTTTGTTTGTATGTCCCTGGGCTTTCTTTGCCAACTTCAATCCGCTTGTCCTCAAAATTTTTTCTTGTTTGGATATACATACATAGCTAACATGGCTCAGTTTTATTACTGTAGAATAACAATTACCCTTTCGGAAACAAACATAAGAGATTCAACATGCGAGATCAATCGTATTAAATTGACGGTTCTAGTTTTTCAATATATCTTCCTCATCACAGTGAGGTAGAAAGCAAAATACGTACATTTGCCGCAAATAAGTCCTTGTACTAATAAAATAACTGCTAAACGCCTTTGACTAGTCTGTGGTTATCAACCCCCTTAGGAAGTACAGGCAACGGAATTAGTACTACTTCCTCAAACTACTCACGAAATTATCGTACCGCTCGTCGTCTGACCACATCGCTCATGGAGGACGATCAGGTCTTGAAGGAAGAGTAGGAATTCATAAAAATGCGACAGGAAATTCGGTGGAAAGACTTAGGCGAAATAAAGGAAAGCAATGAAGATGGCAGGATCTTTAATAAAGTGGATCTTTACCGAATTAGAGAAAGTAGGGAAACAAATTTAGCTAGGAAATCCAGATCAGCTTCCATCGTAAATTGAACCTGGCCAGTAAAAAAATCGCTGTTAAAAATAAAAAAAAAAACTGTTTCTATAATTTTAGTGCGACGTTAATTTGTAGGTACTTTCCCTTTTTGTGACAACACTAAGACGCACTCTACAAATCAGGAAGAAAAGAACAGCCAGACACTGAAACGTTTTTTTCTTACTTCGAACTTTTCCGAAGGTTTTATTTCCACTAGGGCTTTGAAAGAATGCTTTGGTAGGCGTGTGTAACCCTATTTTTAAGTGGCATGAAAGAAGATGCACATTTTCTCCTTTCATTATTTTCTGGCGACTACGACAATGGTTCCGCCTCCAAGCCAATTAGTCTGTAATCCGTAAGAGCACTTATAAGGAAGAATATTTATTTTATGTTTAACCTTTAGATCGCTAATGGACGCTTCTTATTATAAGAAGTTTTTATATATCTTGTTTAAATAGGGACATTGGTATCTCCGCCCTGACTTTGTTTTCCTTTCCTATTCCTCGGCTTTGAAGTTAACCCCAATATCCCGGGGACCATGCAGCTAAATGTGTCCAATTCTATAAAGCTGGGACATCTCATTCAGAACTCTATATAGGGGTTTGATCAAGCTTCTGTCTGTTTTCTTGGACATACAAGGGGGAATTTAAAAGTATATATATTGAACTTTATGATATCAGGCATATGCAAAGTGATTGATGGTATACAAATACGATAGTCGGCAATCTGTACCGCCTAGCAAAGAGAACTAACTCAGCCATAGCACAGTTTACCTCCAAAACGGAGTTTCTCGAGCAGGGATCAAGTGAAGCGAGAGGTCTCCATGTCTTTACTAATGCAAATGATCACGAATAGTTAAATATGCCAGCACAAGGCCAAGATAAAGGGCAAAGGATTATCTCCGGGGAAGCATTAAATAAAATCAACCAGATTAAAAAATATTGATTGATTAATATTAAATGGCAGGGGAAAAATTCCCCCTGGTCACTTTTTTCTTACCTGAAAGTACATACATTTACACTACAAATCCCTTACAGATATTTATTAATTCAACAATACAATCGCTATCTATTAACACCATTAACCCTTTGACTCTCACGTTTGCATTCACGTGCACGTCCACGTCCCCGTCCAAACGTTTAATGCCACGCGCCACACAGTTAGTCAGCTAATCGAGCAGGCGACCAATGAACACACTCGCATTCTGGTCAGCTGCTAGAATATCCGCTGTTTCAACCTACGAACCTCCGCTAAACGCACTTATGCAGCTTGCATTCCCACCAGCCGCAGCGTTTGCCACAGAAGCGGCAACACGCAACACGCAACACATTTCACTGCTACAACTGTAAATGAAAAGCCTTTCACCAAAAACCCTTCCTCCTTTAACTACCTACATATCTACAGAAAACGAAGTCACTGAAGAATCAGGACAAGCAAGCCGTGCGAGGGGCTAGAAGTGTCGAGCTGCAAGTGTTTTTCTGTTTGTCTCGAAACGAAACACCGGGCCTTTTTTTCGAATGCCTCTTTTGGCCCGCAGCGCTGCGGCGCATGCGCAGCCAACAACTAATATTGTTGATACGCGCCTTTAATAATCCTTAAAGAAAACCTTAAGACGCAACAAAATGTAGCCAATGCCGAAAAAAAATAACATAGCAGTTATAATACTGCAGGGTCACACAAAGGATGGCAATAAAAAAACTGTTTACGTTATTTTTTTTTTTGTTTTAAGTCCAGGTTCCGTTCATTCAGTTGCGCAAACAAATTTTTCGTTTTTATATGCGCTTGCTTGGCTGATCATGTGTGCACGTGTGAAAGAGCTCGCGATGTTGTTGTTGGTGGCAGGGGTGCACACCTTGGCTGCTCCTTTGCTTCATTGTTATTATTTATTTCATATGTATTTAATTTCTTTTTCATTTCTTGATTTTTGTATTTTGATGCATTTATGCTGCAGCTGCTCATCTGCCGCTAATGCCAACCAACCAACCATCTTAGAGCCGCGCACAGTGTTGCGATGGATTTGTTGATAAGCCAGCGTTGGCTGCACAATTGTTATGAAGTAGGACATGGAAGGACACTAATTTAAGTGCTTAAAAAGACAAAAAATACATATTAAGAAGTTATAGGTTCTGAAATGTACATAAATATTAGATGCACACAAATTTCAAAACATTCCCAATTAAAAATAACTAGAAGACCCGGCGAACCTCGCCCCGCCCAAAATTATTATTTTTTATTGAAACATTTTATATGCTAATATTATGGCTTGGTGGTCGGATGGCATACTTCCAAGGCGGTGTTAAATAACCCAACGAAAATGTAATGTCCGTGAAGAAGTTCCCCCAATGATCTGGCGTTGCAGATCACGGTTAATCGCACAGCGAAATAAATTTGAAGAATTTTTTTTCTCTTCCCTACTTGGCGGCAAAAATGATCAAGCAGTTCGACAAACTCAGTGGTGCAGCAGGTCGACGTAATCGGACATTCACAACACTTTCTCTCACTGGACGTTTTTTAGTAATAACTCGACTCCAGCTCCAACTGGCGGGTCAAATTGTGAACTGAAACTATCCAGAGACCCGCTCAAACACATACAACGCCCCATTTTCTATTAGTCCCACTTCTCTCCATGAGTATGGCATTGCTTTCAAATTTTGTAATAGGTGTGCTAAATTTCAAAAAAATCGGTACAGCCGTTCTCGAGCTTTGCGAATAGAAAAAAACGGCTTTCAAAATATATATTGCAAGGATTTTCCTTTCTACATATCGTCGGTGATACTGCAAAACGTTCTATGACACTTACTACCTCTGGTGCTTAATTGAACTGTTATCTGTATCTGATCGCTTCTGGCAATCGTTCATTTTCATCTGCCATCACTGTACCTGTAGGTAGCTACCACTAAAGAACATTCTTCTTTAGAAGTCAAATTTGCTGCTGATTTGCGTGACTTCGACAAGGAATGTAAATACATAGCTTTTTTTAAATAGCCAAGCGATATTCAGCGTCTTGGTCTGTTTACAGCGAGCTCAAAGCTAGGCTGTGGAAACGGGGAAGGCTTAATTACAAAAAAATGAAATAAATAAAAATTTAACTTAAGTAAATTTTCAAACCAAAAAATTATGAAACTGGCCGTAAGTAGCTACACGGTTTTTCATACTTGTAAGTTTTCATCAATTAATTACATTTCTGTCCACGGACGTATTCCGCGGCGTCCTTTTTAGGTATTAATTAAACTATTCGATATTAAGTATCATTTTAGCAGTCACTTTTGTTTATGACCTAAGGAATACATATTCACATACTTACTTACATACATAAAAATGTATACCAGTTATTTTAAGTGGCAATTAAATTACGCAATTTCCTCTCATAAATAATAAAAATCTTTCTCCACATTAGTATAAACATGAAAATTGAAAGCCAAACAAGTTGGAATCGCATGAATAAATATATTCATATCTACGAGTATGTCTGTATGCCTGTAATTGTATGCCCATGTAAATGATTGAATGGCGAGAGTGGAGAAAAATGCCCTACGGCATACTACATTCACTCATATGTATATTTATAACAAAAAAATGTATGTATAATCGACCAACAGGGAAGCGTTTTTACCGCATTGTCCAGACGAAATAATCAACCGGAAATCGCGAAAATAAATTCGCTTTCCGGTGCAAAATGATTGCTGCTGCTGCTATATCGCAGCATTACAACATAGCTATTGTTAAGTGCTAATTGTTGTTGTTGTAAACATGCATACATACATACGTACATACATTGTATACATATAAACATATGAACATATGTATATGCTGCTGTTGTGCAGCAAGTGAAACACCGATCGACATTGCATCAAGATTAAAGTTGCAATAAAATTTACACTTGTAGAAAGAAGCACACACACACATCCATACATATATACATACATACATATAGAAATTACCCAGTAGGAAAATGTAATGTATGGCAATCGGAAAAAATTATCGTTGAAACAGCCGTCTTCACATTCGAAAAAGCATTCTTTTCTCACGGCGAAGTCCTAAAAAGTAAGGCATTAAATTTTGCATTACCTAATCAACGAGGAATGTATGCGATTTATTGTGATACATTAGAATGCTGACTTTATATTGAACAGTAACAGAATCTAAAACTCTTAAGAAATGCATAACTACTTTTCCCACTGGGTAGTTATAGTTACTACTTACATACATGTAAACTCATGCATTACCGCATAGTCGTATGCAGCTTCTTGTTGTTGGGCGTTGTTCTGTATGTTAAATACGCTGACAGACGGACATAAATACGCGCGCAAACAATGAACGATGCGGACAGTGCCGCCTGAAAGACTGCCAGCGGATGGACAGACAGACAGACAGACAGATGAATGAATGGATGTACCGATGGATGAGCGGGCGGTCGTGCGGGAGTACGGGGCGGCCAAAAGCTTACAACAACAACAAGCATACATATACATACATATATCTCGCCGCTACTACTTTGCTTTTTTATTGAAATGCATTTTATCCCACATCAACCAGGGAACATTGAAATCCAAAATAAAACAACAAGACCAACAACAAAAGCAGCGCCAACAACTACAACAATTCAGAGGAAACTCTTAATATTGATGTCGAAGTGAAATGCATTCGCTTCCCGTTAACATCAATCTTAGGGTTTTAAGTGAAGCTCTGCTCTGGCGTGTGGGGGAAATGCTAGGACGAACGAAGTGGGAGCGGGAAAGTGCACTGTCGAGTGGTGCAAATAATTTAAGTGATATGTCGTGGAGAGCTGAGGATTATGGTGTTAGCATACATACATATATAAATGGAAGCGGTGTTATGGTGTTTTGTAAGCTAGCTGTTGTAAGTGTAGAGTAGTGCATACTGATCGGCAGACTACTCGCCTCTTTGACGCTTGTTGAGCTATCAAGCCTGCTGTATATAGCGAGAGTTTGCTCAGATAAGTACATATCGTCGCTGGGTGCGCAATTCCTCCTATACGCCAAATGCAATACCACGTATAAGGTTGTGCGAAAATTTCACAAAATATCAAAAAATATATTTTTTCTTCAAAACTTTTGAATGGCTTTTTAACTGAACTTTCCAAATATGATATGAATAATTATAGTAATTCGCCATTAAAATTATGGAGTAGGCTCTTGGAAGGTGTGACTAAAATTAATTTTTCCTATGTTACCTGATATGTGGTATTGCATTTGGCGAGCTTATCTTACAATTTTTGGTGCGCACCCTGATGTTATAGAACAAATGTTGGGAACTATACGTTTACGCCGTCTCCGATTGGCTAATGGTTTTCTTATGCCAGAAATACACTCAGAGGTTTTCCATTGCCTGCCGAGGGGTGACAGCTTTTAGAAAAAATATTTTTTTTCTGTTGTTCCCCACTAGAACTTGAAGGGAGATCTCCCATTGTGAGGAATAAAAGAGTACTCCTTTTGGCCTGATTTCGGAGCAATAGGGGAGATTTGTTGGTTCTGACCTCCTTTATAACTCGCTTAGGAGTCAAATCGAAGATCTCCTAAGTGAGCAACAAAAGAATACTCCCAGAGCCATGATTTTGGAGCAATAAACGATTTTTGTCGATTTTGTACTCCTTTATTACTCGCTTAGGAGCAAAACGCGATGTCTCCTAAGATAGTAATCCTGGAGTATTCCTTTTGATTGATAAGGGAGCTATAGGCACCTCGTTCAAAAGAAATTGCGTATTATTGGAAAAATTTATCATAAGGAAAACTACAGAAAATATTTCATATAGAAACAATATAAGGAGGATGCAATAATTGAATGACGATAGCACACAGTTAAATGAAGGTCCATCGGTATGTATTGCAACTTCTGTTTAAATTGATTAAATGTTGTGTTATATATCGCTAAATACTTTTCAGATTATCAAATTAGTGTCAGCATTTACGTATGACCACCTGGTTTTAACATTCATATAGTGCCGGTCCAGAGCTTTTACTGGGGGACATAGCTATCAGATGGGCTAATGAAAAGCTCTTTTATANGATGTTTTTCTATGTGCACTCCCTTGTTGTCTTTTTGGGAGGTATAAGGGAGGATTTTATGGGAGTACTCCCGTATTGCTCCCTTAGAAGGTTTGTGGGATGATATTTCTGTGTGTGCTCCCCGATCGCTCGTTTAGGAGGTAAAAGGGATTACTCCCCCTCCTAGGACATACAATGTTAAAGGGAGTATACGAAATTACATGCTTATACACAGAAGCATAGGGAGCAATGGGGAGTATTCGTATACTCCTCAGGGAGTACTCACGGAGCAATCGTACGATGCTCCCAAGTTCTACTGGGTCTTTATAACAATACATTCACACTTTTTTACTAATACACACATTCACACTTCTCTCGATGTCTTCGTCAGTATCTTTGGATTTTCGAAGACAGTTTATTGTCTAGATGCCTACTTTACCCAAACAATTTTGCAACTAATCCATATTTTTATTTGTCTTGGCTTGTGTAAATGCAAGGTTATACAACTGTCAGCATTGTTGGACTTATTTGCCGAAAGAGTTAAGAGTTGGCTAACGGTCCTGGGTTCCGTCTGGCGCTCTCTATGCAAATACTTTACTCAACTATCAGTCCCATCCTCGGGCGGAATGTACGAAAAGTTCCCATTCTGACGGTGCCATTACGACATCAAAAGAGTGACAGCAGCTAGGAGAGATTGGAACCTGCTATAAGAGGAAAAAGTGATGTGTTCAGCAACTAAGTTTGGGCAGGGTTGGTGGCAGGTAAACCAGCTTTAATGTAAAACGAAAAGGTTTGAGTTATTCAGTTCATATTAGAAAAAAAATATGTTAGCAGATGTAAGAAAAAATACTAAGTTCAATACTTATTTTTTTTATAAAAATATAAAAAAAAATTTAAATAAAGAAACATACATATTTTCTGCTTTCGCTTTTTTTCATTTTGTAGATATTATCTTCGGCTTGACAGATTAATTATTAAATTTAAATTTTCTGGCCCAACTGTTTAGCAAGCGACTATATTCATTAGTACACATAGCTATATGTATATATTCATATGTACATATAGAAATACACGTACAAACGTATACAGGTATTAAGGCATAGCCACGTAACACAGCCGAGACTACTCACCTCCATTGGCGTAAAGAAAAAATGATAAAGTGCCAGGCAAACAATAAGTCCTGAAGGCATAAATTATATTTCATTGCTAAAATGTATGGAAGAAAAATTGAAATGCAGTCACTTCCATTAATATGTGTAAAATCATATCTTTCTTTTGTTGGTGTTGTTTTTTATTTGGCTTAGTTAAAAACCAAACATCGTTGGTGCTAAGTTAGTTCAGTCAAAATATAACCTTTGGCTTCTGTTTAAAAACACCGTCCTATACATCTTCCATTCGGACTGCCATTTGAACGATGAAAAAGGTTTGCTAGGCTAGATCACCAGAAGGTCTTTCGGTGCACCTCTAGTAGTAGGAGTATGCCTTGCTACACCACATTTTCCGCATGTTGTCATGGTAAAGTCAAGTTCGGGTGACGACTATCTGTATTGTGACTCTCATCCGATGTCAATCTGGTGTCTGTTTGAGCAGCACCCAAGATTGGAGGAAGGCCTCGGTGCCACTCTATGCAGCCAAAATAATGCTTTGCAAGTAGATGAGGAATGAAGCCAAAGATTGTACAAAGAATGTGCAAGCCTATAGTCCGACTCGTACTTTTGAAACGACCGCTGGTATGGCAGCCAGCTCTAACTGAGGTCCCAAAGACATCCTGCCCAACAGGGGTTCTGAGAATTCTGGACGATTTACTACCTATATTTTTATCGAAAATTCAGCTGCTATAGCACAATTAGTTTACCGGCCTAAGGCTACTGGGAAGGATGGCCATACGGGCAAAGTGGCGTCCTAAATAGAATCCCATCTTAAGTAAAAGCGCTTCATAACGACTACCTGATACCAAATACCTGGACCAACCACAAACCCTGCAACAATGTCCACACATACGGGATTTGGAGGGAGACCCAGTGTTTAGAGGGAATGGCTATTTTTACGAACGAATAAAAGGTAGAATGCAAATCAGGTGCTGAGATTTTCATTGAGTAACTTAATGTGATTTTATGTCTACCGGACCACGCTAGAGTCCTAAATGCAGAAATTTTTGCCATTAAGGAGGCGGTACATTAAATCAAACAGCAAAGCAGCAATTCGGATTCTAACGGAATGATAATAACCAAACTTTTTTGCGAGGAAAATTTTTGAATTAAATGTGGCGGAGCTCTTGCTGGGCTACATCTAAGCATTTAAATAACGAACTAACTACTAACTAATAGTGAGGCGGAAATCCAAACACTTTCCTTGTCCTCTGTTAAGTCGCATCTTATAGAGGACTGTAGAAGAGAGTTGACCTCAATTTCTCTCTAATAAATTTAAAATTGCCCTAATAAGTGCTCCATGCCAAAGAGACATATCGACGGTACTTTGGCAAACCTCGTATCTCAAAACACTCTCAAACAACACGCTCTAACAAAAAACTCTCTCTTAATAGCAGGAAATCATTTTTAATAACTTTCTTAGTTAATTAAAAATAATGTATAATGAATCGTAGTATTTTAAAGTCTATTTTGAATTAATTTTACCAGATACGAAGTAGTAGTGACTTCTGCGAAAGCTAAGCATAGGTGGAGTTGTACAGGATCAAATGGGATTATCAGGCGGATCTAAAATACCTGCGACAAACTCAAAACAAAGGCTCTGCTGGGAGTGAACAAGGAAAATACCTACAAAATCATGACCGCCGTGAAGAGACCATTTTGACTTTTGGAAAGACTTGCCATTTTCAATTGGCGTCAGCTAGCACAGAAACGACTGGCGTGCTTTATTGGACTCAACAAAGTCGCTTAGATCACTACGGCGCTAGTATAAATAATAAGAGGGTGTCAAGCTTCTCTTACCAACCAACCGTATCCGACAAATAGAATCTGAAAAGTATATTTTTCATCGTCTATATTTTTCCCATTCTATCATTCAATTAGTCGCACATGATCTTCAAAAGTGACACAACTCAAAATTACACGAACGTCAGAAAATGGGCAAGGTTTTTTCGACAAATCATAACAAAAATTTGCTCCAGCTTTTGCTGAAAGGTAAATAAAAGCTCTGTGTAAATTTTTAGTGCATTATTTCAAAAATGCAAAATTTTGAGTTGTATCACTTTTGAAGGTCAGAGTTTGGCAATTTGATTAGTTTTCTTAAAAGTTTATTTTATTAATTTGGAAATTTGATTTCTTAAGTAATTGTGAGGCTTTTTAATTTATTGTAATCGTTGTTGTATTACAGAGAGAAGGCTTGGTCAAACTGAAGGGAGAAGAAGAAACTGAAGGGAAAAGAAGGGAGAACGCTTGGTCAAACTGAGGAATCTATTTATTTTGAAATGCATGTTTAAAGAAACCAAAAGTGCTATGGTTTTTTTTCAAAAAAGTTACTGTTTGATTTTTTCATGGTAAACATGTTAACCAATTTGTATATCTGGTTCTATCTGAATGTGCAGAGATGCAGAGAGCGATTTTTAAAGGCATCTGTGAAGTGAAGAACCAAATCAAGCGATGAACAAAATTGATTCAAGTTTAGCATTTGAAGACATAAATATTTACAGATCTGCGGACAAACTTGCTGTTTTTTTGCTAACTTTCAGATGGTCTGGGTTCAAATCCCTTCAGAGGCAACATGTTAAAAGAATAAGAAAATTTGATTTTGACTCTCCGTACTATGACAAAGCATCTGTGAAGTGCAGAACATAGACTCAAACGAAAAAATGTGTTTAATGTAAACAAAAGTGTGGTTAATATCACCAAACCATTGTTGAAAATTGTTAATATTAAACAAAAATCACTTTGATTGCTTTTCAAGTATGAATTTGGTAATATTAACCAATTTTTGGCTGAGTTTCTTCCCAGTGTACATACCAACTGAAATATAACATAAAATCTGCTCTTTATTTAATTTGAAATATTGTCTTTAATAGCAAATTAGTTGCACACCGCGTGACACACAGAGAATCCTTATTTGCGAATATTTTTTAGTTTCAATCTTATATTCCATGCAGCGAGTGTCCCTGCCACACTTGTTAAGAATTAAGGGTGGGTAACTCAGCAAATTTATAGGAGTTGACTCAATGA
>NW_016170945.1:0-15107 GCF_001687245.7 Rhagoletis zephyria
AAAAAAAACATGTATTTTATGTAGAATATACTTTGTATTTTGACTTCAGCGCCAATCCAGGGTCAATTTATTAGAAATTTATGATTTATTATGTTTCAACCACATACGCCAAATTCGAACCAAATCGGACCATAAATACGGTTTTTCGAAATATCTCGACCTTGGCACCACCTAGGAAGACCATTTTATGCAAACATGATTCTTCTTACATAGCCAGTATATATTTTAAAATGCAGACAATCGGCCCGTAAATACGTTAGATATACAACTTTTATTTTTTTTGCCGTGGTGGACCTTCCGCTGGAAACACCCATATGTCAAAAATTTTAACTTTTTAATCTGAACATTCAATTAGAACATTTTTGGGTATGTAGTTTTATAGCCTATACAATTTTTGTCTAATGAAGTGCAAGTTTCAACCGGAAAAAAAACGCGTTGATTTTTGAGATTTTTTTTTGGAGACTACTTTTTATACAAAAGGTGCAATTTTCAAAAACTAGCGTTGATTTTCTTTTAAATTTGGTGCTAACCGTCTCCCGCGTTTTGTTTCATAAGAAATTCATGATTATGTACATATATGGAAAAAAATATAAAAATTCTCAAAAATAAATTGGATTTTTTAGCCGTTGGAAACTTGCACTTCATTAGGCTAAAATAGTATGGGCTATAAAAGTGCATACCTGAAAATGTTCGATAAAATCTACGAATTTAAAAAAAAGAACACGTAGTCATTTGTTTGAGTCACTGTATGTAGATTTTGTTGTGTATATTGGGTCATATGAAACGTGTCCGTGGGTAAATTTTTGAAGCAAATTTTCATGAAGTACATATTGGCCCTTACTATAAATGACCTTTTGTCATTTTTCGGATAATTATATCCGGGTAGAAGTTCTGTGGTTTATCGGCGAAACTATTGGCCAAGTGATTTTCATTGGGTCTTTAGTCGGCCTATTCTTTAGCATCAAGAAAGTTTAGCAGACTCCGAAACAAATTGAAGTTAGCCGGTGTAAGGTCAGGGCTATACGGTGGTTGCACTAAGCCTTCGAAAACAGTTCCTATTCAACAAAAATGTGTGTGGCCTGGTATTGTTATAATGGTAGACATAGTGCATATTGAAAAATTCCTTTCATTTCCACCACATGGTCAACATAGCGTCTTCAAAGCCTAGATTGACGACAAACAAATAAAGCCAGGCTTTGAAGTCCTTTGTGAAGGATCATCGGTCTTTGGTTATGATCGCTTGCTTGTCTTTATTATCCTTCTCCTTTTTTATGATTTTTAGATTACTCAGGTGATTGATGTTTAGTGCCTCCGCTTCCTCCTGACAGCTAGCATGCTGGTCCTGTTGAACCATTTGCATCATTCCAGCGGCTTTTCCAGTGATTGGCAGACCAGAGGGAGGTCCACCTTTGCCAAGATGTTTCAAAAATCCACAGACACTTTTCTTAAGACCCATTAACTATTTGCGTATGCGTTAGGCATATCGCGCCTTGATATTATTACTATCTTGCTTGATGCTGATGCTTATTCCGGTGGCATCTTTGGCGGTGTTTGAATTGCTATCGAAATTTAGCATTTCATTACCAATCAAAATAAAATAAACGAAAGATTATTTTTCGGCATAAACGCTTCTTACACTACTACTACATACACGCCATTACCACCCATCACTCTGTCTTATGGAAATCCCTAAAAGTTTAGCCAATATTTATGAAGATATAGGGTATGTGTACATACATATATACATATAAAAATACATAACAATCACTTACTTAAATCGTATTAGTGGCAGCGCTTGCCGAAGAAGACATTTTGTTAACCTAATAAGGGCGGTGTTGGCCCACGGCTGTGCGGCAATGTCTACCAACCGCCCCTACCATCACTGGCATTAACACAAGCAAACACTCTATCCCCTTTTTCGGCCTGCAGGCGATCGAAAGTAAAAGCGTGAAATTCCTTCCCACTCACTCTTCTGCCATTTAATGTCTTCTTTTGCTGCCTTCCCGTCTGTTAACGGTCTTCTGCAATGTCTGTGTGTATTTCCCAATCCTGATGAATTCCACTTAAATTCCTGTAATTTGATTTCCGTTTTTGAATTAATACGAAATTTCAATTTTCTCTCCGAATGGTTGGATGAATGCATCACAGCTTTTTTGGCCTCTGCTTACCAGTGTTGCGCGCGCACTGATTCATCTTCAGTCAGGGAGTCCTTTAGCCTGTCACTGCTACCATCATTACCATGTCCTCAATTGCGGTAGTTTATTTGGTTTCATATATGGAAGGATGTACAAACATATATATGTATATATGTGTACGACTTTATTTCGTCTTTGTCTGATGTTGTTGTGCATAAATTATTGCGCAAATAAATGTTTCGAATTCCGCAAATTTTTGTCAATTCGGCGTACAAATATTGATTGAGTGTAAATACCCACATTTGGAATTCAAAGCGACTAATCTAAATTGGTTTGTTTTTATGGTTAGTAAATTGGCATTCAAATGAATAGGAGTATCTATATATGTATATGTTTGTAATAGCATCTTGCTAAGAAAAATGTGAATCTTTTACATTCTAAAAATATTTACTTGATTGTGATTAAGTGGAGTTTGGGAGGGTCCTGATGATGAAGATGTTGCTGCGGTAGGAAATTGTTCACAGAAGTAGGGTAGGTAAATTCAGTTAGGTTGCGTTTTATGCGATAGCATCTGATAAGAGTGGAGGGCATAATTGAACCAATATTAGGAGGCGTGCTTTATGATACCATGTAGCGATTTTTTTTTTATACCAAAGCGAGAAAATGTAGAATTCGCTAAATTAAGGTAAGCAGCTGAAGACTAGTTGTGGGCTTACTAGAAACTTCCGCAGAATGGCTGATTCCATCTCCAGTAGTTCGAACTGTGTGTACTTAGAGAGTAAAAATCAGACGGCGTTTCGAGGTAAATGCACCACCTCAATTTCTGGCAGTTTGTAATCGAATCTGGCAAAGAAGTCATTAGAGGTTCCTTTCCGCGAGAAGGACTCCTCCATGAACTTTTCAACAGCGACAGCAACTCCCTGGTAATTCCTTTCGTGAAATGAAGAATACTCAGCCATTTACAAGTTGTTTTTAGAAGCGAACGAGGGCTAATTTACCTTAAGCCTTTGACATATATTTACAAGGCTCTGTTCGCCAGGGGTACCACCACTGAAAGGCTCGGAATGTGGTCGATATCTTTATTAGCCCCATAAATGGCAGGAAGGAAATAGTATTTACGATATTTTCACAAACATTTTTAGCTCCGCTAGTGTCATACCGTCGTGTCCCAGTGATTTGAAGGCCCTGAACCTTTGATAACACAAGGCAGAGTCGTTTTAGTAAAAGTTGTGCTAAGCACAAATTCTTGAAGGTCATCTATTGACCATGGAAATGCGAGTAGATTAAGAAACTCCCCGTTACCCACTGTGCAATTATTAGTATATTTCTTAAAATAGCTCAAAGAAACGCAGTTTCTCAAAGGAAAACATCTAAAATCTTGAGGATTTTTTTATTGTTTTCAATATTTTTGTATGTATCCCGTTTGACATTCCTAATATCAGACCTATAGATTCGAAACTCTGTTTTAAAAAATTCAGGTTCGGCAGCCTATCCACTTCTTCCTGGTCTACTAAACAGGCTTCTTCTCATAACTAATAGGTCTTTGAGTTCATCTTGTCATCAATCGGACTTAACTATGGTGGTCAATTCTCTTTGTCTAGCTCTACTAAAAGAGGCGGCTGTTTTTCAGTGCGGCTTACCTTTATTCATATATTTTCTTTGGTTTCTATGGTTCCTAGTTAGAAAACAGATCCTCAACCCCTCCCCCAACGAGGGAGAAATCCCTTCATTTCTGCTAGGCAGAGATCAGGAAGTCGGGGACTCACACTCCGAAGCTATTAAGTAAACCTCTGCCCGTTTTTAGCTGCGTTACCGAAGGCAAAGTAAACAAAACTTATACTTATCCATATGCAATCTCAACGGTCAACAGCTCTCGGACTTAATTTTCACTAGCCTGTGTTTAAAACTTAAAACTAAACTCATAAGCGGTGTGACAATGAGGGAAGCAGTGAAGGTAGTATCAGGAATGTCTGCCTCCACCCGCAGTTTTATGAATATCAAAGTCGGCAGAAGCACCTAAAAAAGAGCACGACATGTACAGAAATCAACAGGCAGCAAAGAAGTGGATTAAAACGTAGCGTCCCGGGAACTATATATCGACGGCTGAGTGGAAGATCGACCTATCTCAGCAGCCGGTTCGAAAACGCCATATCTGACTGAAAATATATTGGAAATACATATGTTGAGGTAGGGCGTTTTTGAACCGAATTATAAAAGAGGGCGTTCTTCAATCAAATACTGAGATAGGGCGTTCTTCAACCAAATTCGGCGTTCTTGAAAAGTTTTCTGAGATATGGCATTTTCCAACTTCCACTCAGCCTTCGATAGCTAGCTTACCAATTTTCATTTATTTTTAAGTTATGACAAACTCACATACGGAAAAAACATTATTTCAAAAAAGTCGAAACGGTATTATTATAAAATAATAAATTATTTCAATTTATTCCTGATTACCACACAAGAACTATATTTTTCTGCATCAGTCTGCTATTTTCTTCAAAAAATCTGATTTAAATAGAATTTCATCAGTTACTATAGATTGTATTAAAAAATCAAGCATGCAATTGTGGGAACCATTTATATTTGCTCCGCAAATATAAATGCTTATTATTATTATAATTTTTTTTTTTAACTGTATGTATAAATAGTAAGAAAAATATTTCATGATAACTAACTTAAGAAACCATTGTCTTACATTTTTAAGTTACTTCCATAGCATGCAAGCGCATGTTGCGAGTCAAAACCATCAACGTTATCTTTACTTAAGTAATTAAGAGTTCTAATCTACCCAATCCCCTATGCAGCTTAACTCATTTAATCGCCATAATTATCGTGTTGTTCAACATGAACTCGAATTAATACTGACTAAAAAATGCATGAAAAAAAGTGTATACTATTCAACAGCATAATTGCAAATGACTTCAGCAGCGATAATTATCCAGTGCAGTCGCGCTTGCGCATTTAAATGCGAGGTGAAGTCCAAATGGCGGGAAAGCGAGAGAGGTTTTTTGGACAGTTCAAAGCAGAGGATTTGTCTAGCAGCTATAAGTAAACAATAAAGGCTGGGTCTCACGCACAGGCTGCGATTCCACAAAATAAAACAAACACAAACTACAAACTTTTATAATATTTTATATTTTGTTCCTAAGTTGCTTAAATTATCAGCTGATTAAATTAAAATTATTGAGGTCCGATTGCAAATTAAATTTTCTGTAGATTTGGCAGTGCACAATAATAAGGAAAAATAGCCCAAAATATATGTTGTCCATTTGATAAAAACCTTCTTCTTCAGAAAATGACTAAGAATATGAGATTTCAGTTCCCAGTGATCGGGCATACTTTCCTCAAGCTATATTTTGCAGATAAGCCGATATATTCTTTTTATCGGCTCATCACGGACAGCCCTGAAAAACACGGATACCAGCAGCCTTGAAAAACACGAAGACCATCTGCTCCAACTGTTCTAGGTGTTTTGAATGGCTTAATGGTTATGCGAATCTCGTCATGACTAGGAGTTGGAAATTGAGGATCATCATTTTTGACCACGGACAGCTGATTTGTTTCCCTAAAGCTGGTCACAAAAAATATATATTAAAGAAGTATTCTCAGTGTCAACCACTCGTATATAACCAGACATCGGGTTTTTCATGGTACGCTAGTCGACGCTAAAAACCATTTTTCAGACGCATGACACTTTTGTAAAGTTACTAACCGCCAATTTTAGTTCTGCATAACTAGATTTCTTCTCATTTGTGTGCGCTTTCTGTTACTTTTTGTCGAGTCTGAAATATCAATAAATGTCTTTCTTCCATTCATACATTTTACATATGCCTCGTATTGTTGCCGACTTTTATAGGCAACATTTTTTTCTACACTTACATATGTAGCCAAGAGAATTTAAAACGGCTGCGCGGATGGATTTCTTTAGGTCGGCGAGTCTTATATTTTTTTAGTCTATCATAGATTAGAAAGAAGAAGGTATCGGATATATCGCGTGATCACAAGCCAACCGAAAACTGAAAGCAATCTCAAAGGTATCAATCTCTTATCTTTTGCAGTGGTCTGAAGTCAGCCAAGTGGGCTTAAGTACGCCAAAGGTGGGGAATCTGCTGTCAGCGAATATTTACCATGTTTCTCATGGGATTGAGGTTAGTGAGGTTGGTCTAAGGCCAAAGTTCGAGGTTTTCGTCGACTAGGAAGCGAAGTGGCGACGATTTTCGGCCATGTCTATCATTCTCTTCCGGTCGGGATATGGCTTTCATAGCCACAGTCGTCCCCGCCGCTCTCATTTCAGCCCCTATGCAACTATGGGGACGACGATGCTCCAACGAGTCTTGCTAGGTCGCTCAGTTGCCGCCGGGAATAGCTTTCCGAGCTGTTTAGGATTATTTAGAGCAATCCGTCACCGTTGAAAACATTCGAAGCTGTTGAAAGCAGCCGCTATTGAGAGCCAAACGAAGCTGCTGAGAGCCATTCGCCTCCGTTGAGAATCATCTGCTGCACCGCTACTGCTACTTCGTTGCTGAGAGTCACCTGTTGTGCGGTTAAAAGGGCTGCCAACTTGGCTAAAACGTGTAATTTTTGGCACTATTTTGCTTCAAATGGCACTTAATTTTTTAATTTGGCACAAAGTGCCAAAATGGCGTTTCCGAAAAATAGTAATATTTCAGTACATTTTTGTGAAATTATTTGTTGTACTTCTTTTTATCAACTAAAATTTTCTAATTTCGAGAGTGTATTCAACTGGTTTATCTTATTTCGGCATTCGACTCTTGTTTTAGGAATGTGTTTCTAATTTTAATGCGAAATGGGAAGAATTTAGAAAATTGCACCTTTTTTGGCACTTTTGTTTTTGTATTTGGCACATTTTGGCTTTTATTATCTTCAATATGGCACTTCATAGATAAGGATAGTTGGCAACACTTCCTTGTTAAATACACCTTGGCTATGACTACACACCAGCCGTTACACAGTCGCTACTTGTGTACTCACCGCTATTCACAGTCGCTTCGCCGTGTCACTAGTGCTACCACTGCTCACCACTCGCTGCACCGTTGCTAAGAGACACCCTATTCGCTCACCGCTTACCGTTCCCGATTTCGTCTCTCCATAACAACGAACGTCCCCGTCAATATCTCCCACCCTCACGCTTCGCTTAGGTAGGAGGTCCTCGCAATTAGTATGCGGAGTAAGTGAGTGATCTCCTTCTGAGAAACGTGTGCACTAACCATAAGCCTAACAACTTGAGAACTATATATATAGTTAGTATTTAACATCAACATCTACTTACTACTCGGCAGCGGTTACTTAGTACACAGAATTACATTGTTTACAAGTTTGTTGTCGCTTCGAAGTTGCTAATCGCGCGGTTTATACGCTTCGCTTAAATCGGATGGATTATTGCAGTTCTTGCAGTGTTTTCTACTCGCCGGACCGGCCGTCCACCCGTTTGACTAGTTTGCGTGTCAGCTGCCCATGCAAAGGCCGACTGTGAATCAGCCAAGTGGCAAATTTATCGAATTTTCCATGCACTTTTGTCGGCATCAAAACCAAATCACCATGAACTCACAACGCGCCGACACTTAGTTCAAGTTGCATTTCATTTGTTTACCATAGTTACGTGTGTATGTATATGTGTGTGTGATTGCATGCATTTAAGTTCACAAAAGACGCCGCGAGGCGTACGCTCGCCTAACTGCGGTCACACGCAGCAGCCAGCAGCATTCGATCCCTGCTGCCACGAAGCGAACGAAGTTCAACTTCATGCGCAAGCGCGCAACTTGCAACATCAGCCCATCAGCCATTGAGCGCGTTGCGGCACAAAGTTGCAGCTATAGTTGCCTACATAGAAGAAATTCAGCTTTTTGTGCAAATGTACATATTTCTTGCTTTTTGCTGCCCGCGCCAGCAAGCTCTTTCAAATTCGTCGCTGTGCCGCTCGCTAGACGCTTCGTTCGGTCATTCAACGCTCGTTTGATGGGTGGTTAAATGTGTTTATTTTTTACGATAAAATTTTTGGTTTTAATAAATACTTGTAACCGAAAATTCCCAAGCAAAATTGCGCTGCGCTGGCTACTTGTTCGCTTAGCTACTCAGAGGCGCTAGTTTGCTTTATCGCTTTTCTGCTTTGCATGTTTTGCATTTGCTTTTCATTTTATTAGCTTCGCTGGTTGCATGCAACAATGTGCCTGCGTTGTATTGCATTGCATTGCTGTGGCACGATNCAAAATTGCGCTGCGCTGGCTACTTGTTCGCTTAGCTACTCAGAGGCGCTCGTTTGCTTTATCGCTTTTCTGCTTTGCATGTTTTGCATTCGCTTTTCATTTTATTAGCTTCGCTGGTTGCATGCAACAATGTGCTTGCGTTGTATTGCATTGCATTACTGTGGCACGATGCAGCAGCCTCAACGCTTGTATTGCCGATGACTCGCTTTAGCTATTTCATAATGAAAATTTGCCTAAAACACGAAATTCAGCTTCCGATTATACAATTGTCTGCGAAAAAAGAGAACATAAATACTTATTTGTAACTAGATGTTGCATGAAAAAGTGTGCAATCGCTTCGGGAATTTGTTGTTTGGCTTTTTTGACAGCGCGCCTGATTGTATCGCGCTGGCATCATTTCGCAATAAATATTGCAATTGCCTGTGCCATAAAAGCGATAACTGTAACCATTTTTACGGTTAGATACTCATAAAAGTGTAGAGATCTTTAATGGCTGATTGAAGTTTTGGTTCATATTGAAACGTTTTGTTTTATATGATTTTTTTTTGGCTGGTCAATGTCCCCGAAGAAAGCTTTTAATAACACCGGGATTTCTTAGAGGCAATGCGTGCGATGTGATAGGGCTAACTTTATGTCTTAAGAAATCAAACAGCTGACATGTGAGCAAAAAAATAGGGTTCACGAATGACACTGGACGCCAAATAGATGCGCGTACAACGTGTAATTCTAAACAAATTTTCAGAAGAAAATATGGGTCTAAAATCAATTTGGAGTTTTACAAACTCTGTTAGACGGTTTCTTTTCTTTGTCATTTTGCTGTAATGTCGTAAAGAAGTGCTTAAATTTTGTATATAAAGATGCAATGTATAAGGGCCTATTGGAATGAGGAATCCATTTCTGAACTCAGCTTTTTCCTAAACCATCCGCCAGAGCGCACAATAGTGAAAATTTTCACATTTTCTTACTAAAATTAAACGTACATAAATATTTTTTTTTATAAAACATTAAAGTCAGTACAGAATACATATGTATGTAAGTATAAGAAATATAACTGTTTACCCATTTTAATTTTCTAAAAAATTTCCCATAAAAATTAATCCTTCCTAAACATATATATTTTTTTGTAGTTGAGTTCATCTTGTTCTTATACGGAAAGTAAAAACCTCGTAATAGGGGCGCTCTTGCTATCCAGCTTTTTGTTAAAGTCTTTTCTTAGCATTCGACAGACAAGTAGATAGTAGAGTGATTGATTCGGTTTTTCCACACCGGNAAATTTTCACATTTTCTTACTAAAATTAAACGTACATAAATATTTTTTTTCATAAAACATTAAAGTCAGTACAGAATACATATGTATGTATGTATAAGAAATAAAACTGTTTACCCATTTTAATTTTCAAAAAAAAAATCTCATAAAAATTAACTCGCCCTAAACATGCATATTTTTTTGTAGTTGAGTTCATCTTGTTCTTATACGGAAAGTAAAAACCTCGTAATAGGGGCTCTCTTGCTATCCAGAGCTTTTTGTTAAAGTCTTTTCGGAGCATTCGACAGACAAGTAGATAGTAGAGTGATTGATTTGGTTTTTCCACACCGGTTTTTTTTTTGAATATTTGTAGGCAGTTTTTTAAAATCTTATGGCATTTTTTTACACCACGTCCATTAGAATTAGTGATTCGATATGTTCAATAAATGATTCATTATTCTTAAAAGAAAATGCCTTTACGCCCATAATCCCTGGGTTTTGAGTTCCTCGGTGAATAATTTTCATTGCTAAGAAAAATCTATCGATAACAAGGTCCGCTGACCTAAATGAAATCGTTTTAATCGTACTTGTACGTCGGGGAGTCCAAGATGAGAAGGACCCCGGACCATTCGTTATTCAGACTCTGCCTAATCTGTAGAGCTGCTCTACAAGTTAGTTGCTCAGAAGGGTGGTAAATATTTGGTTACTGGTTGATAAATGAATTTGAGAAGCCAGGCAACTCAAATGGCGCTGAAAGGGCTGCATTTTTATGCAAATAACTGTAATATTCTCGAGGATTTAAATCGACCCAGTCAAGGCTATTTACGACGTGCTCTGACACAAAACCTATCGGAACAGACTGGATTAGTGGCTTTATTTAAGTCGTAGTGAATTAAGGTACCTGCTTTATCTTTGAATCTGGTGGTACCAAACGATTTGCTGATATGATGTGGTCGGTACCAATGCTATTCACATAAGAAACCTAAGATATTTTTTTTATCTCAATGGAGAGCGTTCATCTGACCCTTGTTGACGAAGAGAAGTTGGGTGAAGTGCCGTCTGTGAAGAGTTATTATCAACCTTATAACTAGTAGGCTTGTTGACTACTTTTTTCAGTGATCACCATGTGGAAGATGGCGGATCTCCTGCTCAAGTGTGACACTTATTGTGAAGGGTAGATTACTGGGATTAATGTATATCCTGAATAACTTGCGTCAAGACTCCATACTTAATTGGTCGGCTGAAGAGGGATCGGGGCTTATCTAAATTAAAATTACATATCTTTAAGATCATCAAAGCTATTCTTTCCACAATTAACTTCGTTCGTCTTGCGCTCTCTGATGGAATTGAGATTATTAAGAGGCACATAATTTCAGTTAGGCACAATTTTTAGGAATTTTCATTTCAACGCCTATCTGTATAAAGGCTATTTTGAGGGGATACAGTATTTGCAACGTAGGACGTTATTATGATCTTTTTCGAATCTGGTCGAAGTTTGATGGAAGGGCTGGAAGAGATAACTTTTGCCAGGGGCTCACAAAGTAAACGTTCAAATGCAGGCTCCTTAGCTCCTGTAATGATTTTCAGATGAATGTGAGTGTCACAGTAGATATTGCCGCTTTGCTGCACGAATCCGTAAGGTGCTGGCAGCCCTAAGGAATCAATTAAATAACCAGCAACCTCAGATCACTGCAGTACTTTATAGCTAAAGCTGGTTACTACCAAAAATTCTTGATAAAAGCTGGATGTTAACTAAGGAAACTAAAATCTTTTATGATATCTAGGCGTTGATAAGGCTTAAGGCCGACCATTCAATTATTTGCATCGGATTGTGCAAATATCGGACTAACCAAAATCGCTAGAAAGGGCGCCCTTAGGTCGGTCCCACTGGAGATAGGATTAGGAGGAGTATCTTCGAACACTTTTAGGGTTATTCCTGGACTGATAAGTTGCATGCCAGATCAGATGACGAAAACTAAAGCAACCGCAACTTTAGCTTTTAATATATATCGTCGTTTAAAGTACAAAACCGTGTATCAAGAAAATGCAGCACTTCGTTTGTGAGGTTGCCTTGATTTTATTGGAAAGAGTAAAACTTGTTTTATTTCAAAACGGCTATCTCTTTTATCCCCAATTATTTCTGCTTCTTCCGTCTAAGTATCGATATTTTAGAATGAATGGATAAGGGCTTGAGGCCAGGAGCTTGCGATGCGCACATTATTTTTTGGCACGAAAGTCAGTCCCGAGGTTTTTTGCAGAATGACGGTACGCGATTTTGTAACTTAAATGATGATATGTATAGGAACTTTCATTGGACTGTTATGTATTTGGTAGTCATGATTTTCTCGAGGGATTCTTACAATTGCGCTGATTGTTTTTGGAACAAATCCAAACATTTATCAATTTATGAGTCTAAGATTAAGCGCATGGTAATGTTTTTGCATGAATCTCTTCGAATTAGAAGAAATTCGACTCTCACGAATTCCATATAGATTTATATATATCCTTACATACACATATATATATATATATANTATACTCAGCAGTAACAAACTTGTGAATGAGTTGTAAGAACTTCACTGTCTATATCCTGCAGCCTAATAGCGCATTAGTAAGTAACAAGTTTATGGCGCGCTATTCAGATGCAGGCAATGCGCATCTTTTTTCATTCATTTGGCCATTTAATTTGGACATGAGTTCCGCATTTATAATAATGGGGGCAGACGCGACGCCAAGCGCCACTCAAAACACTTATACTCATACCTTTGGCGGGCAAAGACGCCAAACGTCTGACTATTTTATATATGTACGTACAAACATACATATGCATGCAAATAGCGCTTTAATATACTTCATTTTCTTTTCTTTTATTTCGCATTTTATGTTACTTTCCTGCCCATTTCACGTCCTCAAGCAAGGCATTACAGCTAGCATTGAAGCCAAGTAAAACCCGCAGCTTCCTTATGAATGTGCATAAGTTCGTCTATCCGCTGTGTTTTTGTTGTTTTTATATTTCGACATTCGTATGCCTGCTATAGTAAATATTTATGTGTGTGTGTGGGGGTTGTGAAAATTACATGAACTTGTCGGAATTGAATTTTATTAGCTACTTTAGCTAAACTCTGCTCCTGCGCTCATTTGTGTTATATGTATGTATGTATGCTCTTATAGTTATTAAGCTTTGTGTCTATGCGCCTCCGGCTATACATTCTTCGTTCCGTCTTCAGTCAGCCATTTATGTTCGTGTATAAAAGTCGCGTATTTAAGTCGTAAATACATGAATTCCATGAGAAAACAAAATACATATATTGGTACTTTTTGGGTAATTACGTTAAGTGCTGAAGTGTCTGGGAACTAAATATGGCCACGCACACAAACACACACACACATGCACAGCATTCAATTATATTATAATATATACAAATTTAAGGAATGCTCAAAAAGAAGATCCTTTTCTCAACAAAAGCGAAGTATTATTACATTAGCCCATTGTGGATTTGGTAGTGAAGACACTGTTTTCAGTACTAATGAAAATTTAATTGGTTTTAAGGAATACAATTAACGACTAGACTAATGGAATTGGAAAATAATGCAAAAATATGAGTTGAAAATAATACGCTGTAACAGGGAAATTCTGGCTAAGATAGTAGTCTTTCGTAGGACAAATGAAAGACAGATGGCAAGTTAGCTCGAAAGACTTTTGTTATTCTAGCACAGAAGTCTTAGAAAAAAAGTTCTCTCATTCACCACTCTCGGAGAAAAGCCATTTTGAGAGAAAGTCGCAATGGCCGAGTGGGCAAGGCACAGGCGTGCCAATCGGGAGATCCAAGATCGGGTCCTAGTGCCACGGAATTTTCTTCCTTTTTCTAAATATATGTATATATATATATTTTTTTTTAAATATTCCGATTATTTATTTTTAAAAAATTAATTTTTAGAAACTTATTTCACGTATTATTTTTTAATGAATTTTTTTCTTATTTTATTATCTTTAATGGTTTGGTTGTTATTGTTTTAAAAAATTTTTATTTATTTAATTTAATTTTAAGGAACTTGTTTTATTTTTTTTTCTTTTTTAAATATACTTTATACTTTTTTCGTTAAATTTTATTTTGATTTTTAGGTTCTCTTGTGTTAGAAAGAAAAATGTTTTTTTCTTTTGTAATTCCATTTACTTTTTAGAAATTTCATTTTATTTATTTTTTATTTATTTAAATTTAATTTGTCAGACTTTTGTTAGTATCTTTTATTATTTAGATTATATTTTTATAAATGAAAACTATTTTTTTATTTAATTTAATTTTTAGAATGTTATATATTATTATTATTATTATTAGTACGTCGGGTATACTCGCGCTGCGACCTAAAAGATCTATTGTGCTAAACCCTGATTGTGGTCACTCCAACCTTAGGCTATTCAAGAAATTAAGCACATTGGAGGGTGCCGTGTTCCAAATCTTGGATGGAGAAGACAATCGTTCCCCAAGGTGCATCAGTCTGCTATTTATGATACGCGGGCAGTCACTCAGAATGTGCTCCGAGGTTTCCTCCGCCAGCCCACAGAACCTGAAGTCCGTCTCTACAGAAAGCCCCATTTTGTTTAGATGGTACCTTAACTTGCAGTGTCCTGTCAGGTAGCCTGTAATAGTCCTAAGACCCTCCCGGCTGAGTTCACGGAGTCTTTCTGAGTTTCTCTTGGAAGGAGTTATGAATTTCTTTGATTGTCTCATTCCCTTTGACTTACGCCAGTGGGCAGCAATCTGAGATTCCTCCCAACTCCTAAGTAGTTCTGCAGTGTATCCTATAGATGTACCACAGAAAGGCTCGGGACCATGCATTCGCGTTTGGGCCCCACGTTTTGCGAGATAGTCAGCCCTTTCGTTGCCTTCAAACCCTTCATGCCCAGGGACCCACCACAGCGTAACTCTATTATGGGCTCCTAGGCTATTCAGAAGAGTTTTACAACTGTCCACAAGCCTAGATGTCGTTTTAAATGAGTCTAAGGCCCTTAGTGCTGCCTAGCTATCCGACATAATATTTATTCTGGCCCCGTTTGTCCTTCTCCGAAGACATTCTCGAACACAGACTTCGATTGCGAAGATCTCCGCCTGGAATATGGTTGGGTATGAGCCCATTGGCAGACTTTTCTGGAACCTTGGTCCAAGCACGCCTGCCCCAGTACTCCCGTCTTCCATCTTTGATCCATCGGTATACCATACTTGGGACCCTTTGTCAATCATAGATATTATCGCTTTACAGCAGTCCCTTTCAGGAATTCTGACCTTGTAGGGCTTATCAAAGGATAATTTCGGTAGCATGATATCTGTGAGCTTGATAGCGGGATCATCCAGAAAAGGCTTGAGAACCTCCAAGTGACCCCAAAGATCTCCACTCTTCATGCTGATTACATTGGGCAGCCGTATGGAGCTCCAGCAGGCCTCCTTTTCTATCAGAATAGATAGAGGAGGAATGCCTGTAATTATACCGAGGGCATCCGTTGGA
>NW_016170946.1:0-1991 GCF_001687245.7 Rhagoletis zephyria
GCATATGACGCCTGGTTGAAGAGAAGCAAAACCTGCCGGATCGGAATATGGCCCGAATAATGGCAAAGCATAGGCCTGACGAGCGGGGGCTTTATACAGACCTTAATGGCACTACAATATACTAAATCTGAGCAGATTGTTTGATATAGACTTATGGAGACCGAAGTTACTGCAGTGTATTCCTAGCCGAGCTATGTACAAAGTGGTGGAAAGGTCATCACCCTTTCGGAAGAGGCTAAAATAGTTGAAAATGGCGACAAATTTCTGTCCCGCTTTGACACTTTTCAAGTAAACACCACTTGACAAACACTGCGACATTTAGCCGCTCGCCTAGAAAATTATGGAACAACACGGGATGCTATCAGGCCGACACAGGAACAACCATTCGGCTGAGAATATCACGGCTGTGGCTGAAGCTGTCGCAAAGAACTTCGGATCATCGATCAGACGATGTGCCATGCAATTGGTCATTAATCGGCGATATGCGCAGAGAAATCTTGTGAAAGACAGGACATCAGCTGTTACCCCGTGACCGTCAAGCGCGAGCCATCCTGAATTTCGATCATGAGAAAGGCAACATTTCATCGAAAATCATTAGAGTGATGAAGACCAATTCTGTCATTAAATGAATAAGGAGAATTATTGCTTTTGGTAACCGAAAATACTTTTATGAACTACAAGAGCCCGCTCGAAGCCACTGCATGGTGTGCTGCCTATGCTGTAGGCGTCATCGGGCGAAGCTACTACTTTGGAAGCCGAGTGGACGGCCATGCTAAACGACTATCTTTTTCTTCAATTGAATGAATATGTGACTGGATAACATGTGGTTCTAACAGGGAAATGCCATAAATGGTCGTAAATCCTGGCGGCGGCCACTTGACCATTTTAATTTTTTCGAATAAGTGGCAAAAAAAATAACAAATATAAAAGCAGAACCAAAATTGTTCATTCGTACAAATATCTCAGCCAAAGAATATGGGGTTCGGGTTTTCATCGGAATTGTTACGGCACGCTGGACTCTTTCTCGTACAAATATTAGGCTCGAAGTCCCGCTAAGAGACTTTTGTAGAAGCTGTAGAGATGATGACAAGATAAAATAAAATCAATACTTCCTTCGAGTCCGCAGCAAATACTTCACATTTCTTAGGTCACGTACCATAAAACGCTTTGAAAACTTAGGGAATAAGAGCAAATAAGTATGGTTGAAAGTCATGTAGGGACAGGTCTAGGGAAGTCCTCCCCTGAGTATCTCATAGGCCTATGCGACGTTCGACTGAACTCCTAAATAGCGCTGCATGTCTAACATAACATTAACTTAATCAACCTGATGAGGGATGAGCTTTCCCCGCCTAGTAGAAACCCCGGCAGGTGTCAAAATACGATCCAGTCCGGGTTGCCATCAGATGCGATTNTAATTTTTTCGAATAAGTGGCAAAAAAAATAACAAATATAAAAGCAGAACCAAAATTGTTCATTCGTACAAATATCTCAGCCAAAGAATATGGGGTTCGGGTTTTGATCGGAATTGTTACGGCACGCTGGACTCTTTCTCGTACAAATATTAGGCTCGAAGTCCCGCTAAGAGACTTTTGTAGAAGCTGTAGAGATGATGACAAGATAAAATAAAATCAATACTTCCTTCGAGTCCGCAGCAAATACTTCACATTTCTTAGGTCACGTACCATAAAACGCTTTGAAAACTTAGGGAATAAGATCAAATAAGTATGGTTGAAAGTCATGTAGGGACAAGTCTAGGGAAGTCCTCCCCTGAGTATCTCATAGGCCTATGCGGCGTTCGACTGAACTCCTAAATAGCGCTGTATGTCTAACATAACATTAACTTAATCAACCTGATGAGGGATGAGCTTTCCCCGCCTAGTAGAAACCCCGGCAGGTGTCAAAATACGATCCAGTCCGGGTTGCCATCAGATGCGATTAGTATAACAACCGGCCAAGCTCTTAATCTAGTATCTGGTCTTTAGTGAGCTATT
>NW_016170946.1:2016-3973 GCF_001687245.7 Rhagoletis zephyria
ATGTCTAACATAACATTAACTTAATCAACCTGATGAGGGATGAGCTTTCCCCGCCTAGTAGAAACCCCGGCAGGTGTCAAAATACGATCCAGTCCGGGTTGCCATCAGATGCGATTAGTATAACAACCGGCCAAGCTCTTAATCTAGTATCTGGTCTCTAGTGAGCTATTGCCTACTCTTCAGAGTTTGAACAGAGGCTTAAGTGAAAATCTAGCTGTATGTTAATAACTCTCTTAAACGGGAGGTAAAACCGACTTCTTTTTCTAAGCCCAATCAGTAGTAACTCTTGGTGCCTTAGTTGGAGGGACGTACGGGCCAACATTTAAAATTTATTTCTACAGCTTGCCCGGCTAAATTTGTTGTCTAAGCTTATACGTATGTTTCTGTATTTTGCCGGGTCCCAAATGATGCTTTTTTCTATCGGCCTAATATCTGCATAGTACGCAATAAGCTATGTTCAAAAAATTTTAACAGAGTTATGACTTGGTGATAGGCATTCGATTACACTAAATCTAGCGATGATATTTACATAAGGACCACAAATTCCACAGGCTTGCATATCAACACGATTTCACCATTCTACAAAAAACGCTAATTGAAATGCAAATTTCATAAGCATTCTAATGTGTCTGCACTGTTGTTGGCTCTTACCGCAGCTATGGGTGTTGACGTCCAATTCCCGCTAAGCAAACAGCAATTGAACAGCGACAACAAGGTAAATTTCAACAAACCGAAAGGGAGAAAATGCCAAATGACAGCAAACAAAAAATGCATTGTAACTCCAACGATATACCCCCCTTTACTTCCAGATATCTACCTCTGCAAATATGTATCTAACTTTTCCCCCTTTCTTTCGTGCTTCACTTGTCTTTCATTTCCCTCGCTTATGCAATTATGCAAAGTGTGTGTACTTATGCATTCATGTCTGCATGTACATATGTATGTATGTCTGATTGTGCCTTTTGCGACTTGGCAAATTAAGCGCCTGAATATGCATGAGCTTGAACGACTTTGCATCGTCCTTTCACGAAAATGTTGCATCTTCCCTCCAGGTGATATGATTGGTATTATCAGTTCGTACTACAATACATTCAATATGAATAGTAATGCTAACTCTATTGGACAGATTTTGTGCCCCGAACGATTAGAATTTTAATAAGCTACTGTTTTTTCTTGCATTTGCCGAGAACTCTGAGTCAACGACTAAATTAGGCTCTAGATCTCTTAAATACATTTCAGTCAGCAGTAGCCGTATTTAATCTTTTAATCCTAATCTGTGGTGTAGTGGTTAGCAGTGCGCACTACCATTTCGCAAGGCCTTGGTTCGAGCCCAGGTTTCAACTAACATCAAAAACAATAGAAAAAATAAATCTTTTCCTAATACCGGTCGCCCCTGGGTAGACAAAGGCAAACCTCCGAGTGTAATGTCGGCGTAAAACTGTGGGGCCATTATCTTTATGTGATAACATCAAGGCGCGCACCACCATTCACAGGAGAAGCTCGGCCAAACAATAAGATATTATGTAAGTACCAATCTATTATTATTATTATTATTATTTTTATTATTATTATTATTATAATTATTATTATTAATGCTATTATTAATCTTAATATCAATCTTTATCTTAATCCTTATCCCAATCTAAATCCTAGTATTAATTTTAATCTCAATCTCTACCTTAATATTAATCTTTATATTATTCTTAATCTTAACCTTAACCTTAATATTAAGCTTAATCTTAATCCTAATCCTAATCTTAATCTTAATATTAATCTTAATTTTAACCCAAATTAATCTCAATATAATTCTTAGTCTTTATATTAATCAAATCTTAATCTCAATATTAATTTTAGTCTTAATCTTATACTTCATTCTAATCTCAATCTGTATCTTAATCTTAATCTTAGTATCAATACTCTTAATCTTTACCTTTACCTTTATCTTATCATCTTCATC
>NW_016170946.1:4863-15106 GCF_001687245.7 Rhagoletis zephyria
ATCTTCATCTTCATCTTCATCTTCATCTTCATCTTCATCTTCATCTTCACCTTCATCTTCATCTTCACATTCATCTTTATCTCCATCTTCATTTTCAGTCTCACCATCATATTGATCTTCAACTCTTATCTTCACCTTCATGTTATTCTTTAGCTGAAACTTCGCCAGCATCTTCTCTTGAATCTCATTCTTAATCTTTGTCTGTATTTTTTGATATTTGGCGTTGTCGATGCCTTCGACTGCGTCTTTGCCTTTTTCCGTCTCTTTCGTTAGCCTTATACTTATACTTACCATTGTATTTGTCTATATCCTTGTTTTTGCCTTTGTATCTCCTCGCGCCCAGTGGCGTTTAACGCATCCGCTCAATTTTCAATATTTAACGCAAACATCTCCGAAGCCGATTAAAAAGTTTCACTTAAAAAACTGATGCACATCAGCAAACTCCCATTTTTCATAAACTTCTCACTTTTCAACACTTGCTGGTATTTTCTAAATTAATTCTAACAGCGGTTTTGATGGCATCGTGGTTATCCCTTTCGATTCTAATTTTTGCTATGCTACTTTCGCAGGACAATTTTGCAACACTACCGCATATATGCATTTCCTTTTCGTTTATCATACTTTTGTTTGGTTTCCTTTGCGACTCTTCCCTCCTTTTTTTAACCATTCGACGCAGTGGTGGTAACTTTCATTGGTGCAAATTCGCATATTTCGTCAAGTTGAAAGGAAATTTTTTTCACACTCGCTCAATGAAATCAAAAAGTTTGTGTGTTTGTTGTTGTTTTGGCTTATTTTTAGCGCTTTCACAAGAGGAAGCATTAATTATGCAAGTAAATATTGCAGCCATTCATGGTTAAATGCAACGAAGAAGACACAAACAGACTAAAAAGCTTACCAGCAACCACAAAATGCTGTTAATTTAAAACAAAAAAAAAGTTGAAAGTTTTTTGTAAAAAAACCAACGCATGTAGATAAGGAAAGTTGGTGGCGCATCAGGCACTTCGTATGTGCGATATTTTATGCCAACTTTAGCTGCTGCTTGCAGGCTACTGCTTGCTTGGCGTTCTTATGACTTACCGCTTGTATATGTAAGCAATAATATGCAACAGTAAGAGNTTCGTATGTGCGATATTTTATGCCAACTTTAGCTGCTGCTTGCAGGCTACTGCTTGCTTGGCGTCCTTATGACTTACCGCTTGTATATGTAAGCAATAATATGCAACAGTAAGAGGATGACAGACAGGCACGCTTTCATATCAGCATACGTTGATGCTACTCAGCAATTTTTTGAATACATCTTTTTTGGCTGCCAAAAATGTATTTAAAAATGCGAAAAACACTTGCAAATTTATGGCAAAGTTTTACGTAGTGTTTGCATATTTATGTACATTCATACATACATACATACATACATAAGTATGTGTGCCAAATATTTGCGTTTATTTACGTTGACAGTTTGCGCGCACCGCAAATGTAAATATTTTTATCAGTTTTGCATTCACTTTTCGTAATAAAGTGCAACAAGCTGCAAAGTAAATAAACAAATTTGCAATAACAAAAACAAGTATAAATAAAAAATAGCAAAGCAAATATAAAAAAAAAAAAACNTACAAATTTGCAATAATAAAAACAAGTATAAATAAAAAATAGCAAAGCAAATATAAAAAAAACAAATCAACAAATATGGTAAAACTTTTGCTCATACATTTTTCCACTTTGTTCTTACCTTTTTTTTGTGTTGAAAAATATCCTTGAAATTAATAATGAAAGTCAGCATGTGAAAAGCAGGTCAACATCAGTTGTCAACGTTAGTCGGNATTTTTCCACTTTGTTCTTACCTTTTTTTTTGTGTTGAAAAATATCCTTGAAATTAATAATGAAAGTCAGCATGTGAAAAGCAGGTCAACATCAGTTGTCAACGTTAGTCGGTTCGAAGGTTCCAGGAGTACATATTTGCAGTTCAAGCGAGCAGTGAAAAGTTTAGTATGGGTTAATGTGTTGTGTGAAAAAATAAATATATATTTAAATGTACTAGCATAGACAACGGAGCCCGCTCTTAAAGAATGGTTTCCAATGTTAGCCAACAAAATGGTTAAAATTATACCTTTTTCCCCATATACCTATTTTTTGCAAAATTATTGTTTAATGTAAAGATAATATACGTACTAACTTGAAATGAAATCGGTCCATATCTAGCGTAAATTTTTTTGTCTAAATTCTAAATATTTTTCCACGACAGCGACACCTAGCGAGTCACTTGGTTGCCTACGTTGTGACCAGATACCTAAGGCAGAATTTTGTTGTAAGATATTAAGTAGTTTTAAAAATTGGCCCGTGGCAAAACCAAGGTATTACGAATGTATGTACAGTTGTGTTCACAAAAATATCAGTAAAATGTATTGACAAGTTTTGAACATTTTTTCTTTCCTTACTTAATTAAAAATTTTTATAAACATATAGTTAATTCTACCAAACCAAAAACCATGTAATTTGAAGGCTCAAACTTTCTAGAAAATTTATAAAAATTTAAAAAATTAAAAAATCGTCTTAAAATTATCGACTTTTTGATCCCAATTTTTTGAAAACTTTTGGATTGCGCTGTTTTGTAGCCCATTCAGTTTCAGAAGAACACAAGGTCGGGTCAGAATTTGTTTGCATATTTTAAGCTACAAACTGAAAACATATTTAGTTGGGGTGCTTATTAAAGTTCACGCCCCACCACTCCACAAGGTCGCGGTTAGTAATGCCAAAATACGGCTTATAAACAACAAAAAGGTAGTTTCGACAATGAAGCCATACATGAACCAAGTGGTTAGGCGTTATCAGTATGGCGGCTCCAATTCACGACTGACTAAATTTCCACAGTTGGTCTAATTCTGGAAAATACCTGCGAATAGCAAATCGGCACACAAAACTTTCCTGACGATCTTAAGAACGCTTTGGACAGGCCCTCTCTTTACAAATTAAAATCTCGTTCTACAAATCGCTCATCATACCAGTCCTTTTATATAACATACTACATATATGTATGAGAATGCTTTGGGGGCTTTCGAAGAAACACTAATAGCATGGGTACCGGGTACCGAAAGGGATGGATAGACCACCTGAACAAACTCGGCACCCATGTGTGGGCAACGAAAGGGCCCACCAAATGAATGATCAAGTGTCGAAGAGCCTGTCTAAACGTAATGTGAAAAAATTACATAACTTTGCATTGCATTGCAGAGAGATAAGTGATGAAGTTTTTGATCTTAACCCAAACTGACAAGCGGTTGGTGTGCAAAGGAGAATCCAATAAACACCTAATTTTTTTCAAATTAAATGTTCAACGGTTACATAATTCAACTTTTTCTCAGCTATGTATGTGTTTATGTATATTTATTTCGAATAAAATATGTAAGAGTTTAGGTCATTGTCACATTTGGAAGCTTCAACAACGAATCGGCTAAAAGGCGACGAAACTTTCACAATGATTAACTTGGTATAAAATTCAATTTCACTTTAATAACTTTTTTGCGCATTTTTCTAACAAACACACATATTTGCGAAGGTATGTACGAGCATGTACATTAGGGAGGCCCTTAAAAATATCAACATCATGGGACACCCCTTTATTTTGTTCTGCGTACCAAGTAAAGAGCTCCACAATAATTTCAAAATTTTAAACATATTTTAAGATATCCGCTATCAGGTTTTGAAAAAATTCAAATTTTTTAAATCTGAAAACTTTGAAACAAATTTTACTTTGTTCTGCTATAACTCAGCGTATTGGAACTAATTCATATACTTAAATAAATAAAATCGCCGAGTGAGATTTCTTCTAATTCTTGTGGCTTGAAAAAAAATTTTCTTTTCCAAACCCTGCTAGTGACCTTTAAAATTTTTTTTAACATTTTTAAATTTTCGTGCATGTCTTTATTTTTACGCAGCACAGAATAAAAGGGCGACGCTCCAAATTTAAATGTTGACATTTTTAAGTACCACCCTAATATGCATGTGTGTGTGTGTGTGCTTGCTTTCGCTTTTGTAATTTTTATAGGTAATTGAAAGTCATCTACAGTTAAATTCAATCTAAACTTTAGTTATAAATCTACGGCAATAGCGTGCGGACAACAACAAAAACGTCGAAAAAGCAATCGCTTGAAAGCAGAGAATGTTTTTTCTTCTGCTTTGATTATTTTTGAATTTATTTTCTTTACTTTTCGCTGCAAAACTTTTACTGTTTTCAAACTTAAAAGTCTAAAGGCTGATTTTTCTTTCAATTTTCACATTTCAAAATGCGTGGGCAGCAAGTGTGGGTCATAGTATTTATGCATGTAAGCAATAGATATATGCGCTAGTAGGCGGCAAAGGTAGATGAAAAAGCGGCTTTCGCTGTTAGCAGAAGTTTGCTGTTGACTGCGGTAAATAAAGTCTATATTAGGGCGTTTGAAGCAATTACACTTCACTTCTTTTCTTTCTTTTTTTATATTTTTTCAGTCTTCACCTTCAAGGCGGCTGCGACAGCGGAGTGACACCCATAAGCTGTTCATATGTATGTGTGTATGTGTGCGCTCACGATGCAAGCACATGCTAACAATGTGACTCGCATCCTGAATGAGGTAACCTAGCAGCAATGACAAACTTTATACGCTCCTCTGTTTTCGCATTGATTTCCAATCAGTGTGGTGGACTTGCGGCCGCCAGTGGCTGTCAGGCTAACTACTGGCTGAAGGAAAGTCCTCATACATAGAGCCAGACTCTTCTATGCCGCGTCGATCCAGCAGCTTGTCAGGCAGCACTACATCCAGTTATGTCTCACACATACACTAGCACACTCACGTGTTGTTATTAATTTGATACACCATGCCTGCTCTTGTCACCGTCTTGGTGGTGTTCATCGCTTCTTCCATCAGCTTAGCAGCTGCCAGCACATCAGTGCTACTAACTTTCCTACTGTTGTTTGTTGCTTGTGATATGAAATTTATGAATTGCGATCACGCGCTCTGCCACTTAACACAGTGGCGCTGGCAGCACGAGCAGCGGCTGTGTCAGCAGCATTAAGCCGAGTTACTAAGAAGTACTCCTCTTCGATGAGTTGCAACTTTGTGTACTTAGTTTTCGCGTTGCAGACTTCTCCTCGGCCTACATACCGCCTTCGCACGCTTCATTTATTCAATATATCTATTAAGAGTTCGAATAACACGAATTGCATCGCAACTCATAATTTGTTTTAGTTTCAAAGCCAACTTAGTAGCTTTGTGATTATTATTTTTCTTCCTTTTAAATTTTCTTGCTTTGCTCTTCACTTTAATCGTATTAGCTAAGCCAGTTGCTGGTCGTTAGTTTCTCTATTATTATTGTTTTTTTATCGTTGCATACAACTAACAATGTGTAACAATGGCGAGACGCGTTTGACATGCCGTCGGACATGACTCTTAGAACTAAGTTTCCCAAACACTTCGATTCAATTCACTGCCATTCGTTTCGACACAAATGATTCTTTTCAATCGAACTTTACTTTTGTCTGCATATCGTGCGCCTCCCTACTAGTTATGTGTAGCTATTCCATTATTATTATTTATTTTCGATCATTGTTATGCTTTCGTGGCAGAAGTTATTCAGTAGATAAAAAAAATAAATAAAATAAAACCCGAAACAGTGTGGTGAAATTGAATTAAATAGCTTGCTAAAATTCCTCTTTCGCGATCTTATCGATTTTATAGTCTTAAAATTTAAGAACTTCTTAAACTGGACATTCACCTACTACAAATATGTATACGAAAGTAACCCTGCTATTATAAATCTTTAAGTTTGTGAGTGAGTGAGTATGTTTGTTGCTCTGTCACGCTAAAACGGTTACACGAGTTTGGATAGAGTTTGTAACACAGAGAGCTTATGATCTGGATTAACATAGAGGATATTTGAAAAAAAAAAAGTTGTCATCTGTTTAAAAAATTAAAATCATTTAATTAATAAGTTGAGCTAAATTTTACAAGAATGTGAGGGGTTCAATTGATTTTTGTTTAAATATTTTCTAAGAGGGTTGCCATGTGTTTCGAAATAAAAAATTAATTTTATTAGCAAGTTAAAGGAAATATTTTAATGTGAGTTGGGTAAGTGAGAGAGGTTACAAAGAGGCCTTAATTCGAAAATATCTTGAACAGGTTTCAAAATTAATTTAATTAAGAAGTGAAACCTAATATTTTAATATAGGTATGGTAAATGAGGGATGGGTTTTAATAAAGCCCTATTTCGAACCGGGTTGACGCCTGTTTATAAACTCGAAATATTTTGATATACATACATATAAGCATGCTAGTGAGGTGGATCCAAGTAAACTGTAAAGCCCTTACTACATATGTATACACTTCGCTAGTATCACAGTATCTAGAATCAAATTACCTAAATATCACTCAGCCTAGGGGCCTCGCACGATTCCTTATCGATTGTGGAACAAAGAAGACAACTATCCGAATAGAGGCTTGTTAAAACAGAGAGTACTATACTATTCCTAATCCTTGTAGGATTTTAACGTCACAAGCCGCCTAGGCAAACTCAGCCTATTCTCAACCATGTCTTTGAAATTAGCTCATTCTTCAGTGATTTTTTGGCAAAAATAATAAAGCTTAAGTAGTAACGACGTATTAGTAAGGGCCAGGTCGTTTCAATGTGCATGGCTTTATTATTTCCCCACACTTTTGACAAACTTTCAAAACGTAAGCCGTTTCATGGTTCTTTGGAACATGTTTCTTGACTCAAAGCTAAATGATTCCCATACCCTACGATATTTTTCCATGCTCTGGATACAGGCAGCAGCTCCTGCACCATTTCTTTGATGGGGAGAATGTAGTTCTGTCCCTTCTCCTAAACTTTGGTACGTGGATTACTCTCCATTGTCTTGCAGGTATACTTGGATTTTGACATTGCAGTAATCGCCAAGCGTCCTGGGCTTCCATATCGTGGGAGTCATAGCTCAATCTATCAGGTTTCATCGTACATAACCCTGTCTGTGGAGATTTATTGCCAGTCTCCTCAGCCAAATCCGTGTCGATTCGTCATTGCATTAAATAATTTTATCCCAGTAAATCAACCTACCGCATTGAAGAAAGGCATAAGTTTGACCGCATTCTCATGCATCTCTACCAGTTTAAATTTTTCGAAGAACGCTATGATCAGGTATTTTTTCGCGCCAGAAGACTACAGTGCATCATCCTTAGGCTCCTTCTTATCGCCTACACGTTATTTGTCCCTCTGCCATGCAGCTTTAGATGTCGATAGCTATCATCGGCGCTATACGAGTCATTCTCCGCATGCTTTGCAGCTTTTTAGTCATTCATTCATTTCATTCATTTTTAGTCCCCACCAATGGCGCCGCTCTTATGCTTTGGAGCCCTAGAAGTCGCCTGCTCTTTAAACAGCCGCCTGCCCCACAGCTTTGAGCGATGACGGGCTTAAACTTGGATTAGACAATGTTCAAAAACGTATAGTATATGCCGAGCTATTCTATCCAATTGTATCCATCCCACAGACCACTGTCAAACTAAGTGCCCAACTTCTTCATCTGTAGTTAACAACATACAACACACGGTTGTCTACCCGTTCGCTCTTTGATTGTTCAAAAATCATAAATAAAAGTCAGCAAAGAACTCACAAAGTACTCATTGTAAGCATTCAAAATATAAAGTTTTCAATGTTTTCAAAATGCTTACGTACTTATACGTTACAAGAACAAGCAGCAACCAACAAGAAAACAATTGAAAAGTGCAGTTACAGTTGCAGCTGCTTGTGATGCCTGATGGCGGCAAAGTTGCTTCTAACAGTACTCGCACATACATAGTACTAGTTGACGGAGATGATGACGAGACAGCGCGAGAGTTAGGACGACAGCTATGACAATAGCGTTGGTTGAATGCACACAATAAATACTAAAATTCGCTGGCAACTTTCAACTACTAACTATGCGAACTGTTGTACGAAAATTGACAGAATATTAAAGAACNAAGTACTCGCACATACATAGTACTAGTTGACGGAGATGATGACGAGACAGCGCGAGAGTTACGACAACAGCGATGACAATGGCGTTGGTTGAATGCACACAATAAATACTAAAATTCGCTGGCAACTTTCAGCTACTAACTATGCGAACTGTTGTACGAAAATTGACAGAATATTAAAGAACATGAAAAGAGCTATGAAATACATAAAAATGTGAGGAAGAATGTTAAGAGAGAAAATAAAGTGCAAGAGAGGAGGCGTTTAAAATATTAGGAGAAAAATGGAAAGAAACGGGAAGTGTAGAGAAAAATGGCAGTGGCAAGGAAAAGAGCGCTAGATGTTGCAAGTGCGTGGAATGTATGAACTCCATACTATGGAGCTACTTAGCTATAGGTGTCAGCTAGGAATGTTAATCTCGGGATCCCGGGATACCGGACTTTTTAAGGTCTCGAAAATCCCGGGGTTGTTGACAAGTATTCCCGGAATTTTCGGGATTTGTAATTTGCACTGATGGCAATAATAGAAACTCCTTTTCTTGACCGGTTTTTGCAATTCTTTTTTTTATTTAATATTTAATATTTTTTTATAAATGTGTAGCTCATTATACATATAATACCACACGATAATAAATTTTAAACACAAATATCAATATATTCGCGAAACCATGGGCNTTTTTTTTATTTAATATTTAATATTTTTTATAAATGTGTTGCTCATTATACATATAATACCACACGATAATAAATTTTAAACACAAATATCAATATATGTATTCGCGAAACCATGGGCCAAATATAGAAAAATTGCGTTTTTAGTTTTTCACTCTGACGTCACTAATTCAAAAATGATTTAAAAAATTCAGAGAAATGTGCTTAGAGAAGAAGTATGGGTATAAAATTAATGAGGAAATCCTGTAGAATTTAAACAGATTCAAGTTTCTGGTCAAAGTCATTTTAAAATTGTATCCTTGAAATTTCGCAATATTTGTTTTTGAAAAAATTATATGTTAAGGGCTTATATAAACTCTTTAACATCCTCGAATTTCATTCTTCTAACTTTGTCAGCTGAAAAACTACCTATTCGTTATTGTGAACCCAAAAATTCAAATTTGTTACCCATATCCCATCCCGAAAATCCCGGCATCGAAAAAAGCCGAAAAATTAACATCCCTAGTGTCAGCTGTGATGCATACTTTTTACCAGAGAGCTGCATGAATGTATGTATTTTCTTTGCCAATAAACAAGTTACAGTAGTATTGCAAAGTAAGGAGCATAGCGTTGAGCATACTCCTAAAAATATTTAAGTTCCTTATATATTCGTAGCCTACCCTACCCATCCTAGTAAGTGCAATTTTTACCTTACTTTTTTACTGCCATCTGTTTACTAATGTTCAAAACAGCTGAAGCTTTATGTTATGAATTTAGATTTTTTTTTTGATTTTAAGCGAGTTTTCTGGGTTTCATAAAGTTTTTGCGTTATTGCCATTTTTATTTATTTTTTTTCTATTTTCAGACTCACTCAGGATTTAATAGAATTTACTGGTATTGACATTCTGCAAGAATTTTCGGATTATCAGGCTTTTTGTAAGAACTTTACGGGATTTTGAGAATTTTTCTAGATTTCCGTAATTTATTGTGAAAGTACTTAATTATTTTTCGATACCTCTTCGATATTGTTCGGCATTTTTTTAAGATTTTCCGAAACCTCGGAAATTATCGGAATAAGAAAATATATTTCGAAATATATTCTGGTTTGTACAAAACTCTGCTGCAATTTTTAAGACTTTGACAAACTTTCAAAATACTTCGGTACATATTTCGAAATATTTTAAATTTTTTTAGAGAAGTGTTTATTTGAAAACCCTTTGGAAATTCTCGGAATTTTTTTAGGTCTTATTAAATTTTCGTAACTCATAATTTGTTGAAAAAATTTTTCTTGAAATTCTCTGAAATGTATATAGGTACTTTTCGGTACCTTTTTTGGGTTCTGCATTAAGGTATTCCAAAAATGTTCAGAATAATTTTGGAATCTTTCGGATAAATTTTGTATACATTTATTTTAAGAGCCTTTTGCATTCCTTAATATTCTCCAAAAGTTTTCAAAAAATTTCTAAATATTTTTCCGGATCTCTTAAGNCTTTCGGATAAATTTTGTATACATTTATTTTAAGAGCCTTTTGCATTCCTTAATATTCTCCAAAAGTTTTCAAAAAATTTCTAAATATTTTTCCGGATCTCTTAAGCATTTTAAAATTGGTTCAGTT
>NW_016170947.1:0-15105 GCF_001687245.7 Rhagoletis zephyria
AAAAAAAAAAAACAGATTTCATGAGTTCACCGCGCTGTTTGGCTTTTACATAGCCTTTCCAACCAAAAGCGCACTTTGTTACTTTTTAGGGTTTTCGTTGCCATTTTAATCTAATCTGAACTAACCTATAAATTTTTTTTTTAATTCTGCTTTATTTTTCAATTCATTCCACTTTTGTACGTGGGATCTTACTTTTATAATTTAGTCACTGTTATCCTTTTCCTTTGCGATATTTCTTCAAGTTTTGTATCCTTTTCAGCACCACTGCTACACTTTTATACTTTTCAATGCCTTTTTTGTATTTCGAGAAGTTTTTTTATTATTTTAATTTAGTTTTTCGCGCGGTCAAAAAAGTTTGCATTTACCGTTACACTGCGCTTACAAACGCTCCTGACGACCTTCATAGCTTATATAACAGCAACGCTGATTTGTTATGCGGCTTTTATATGCGAACCATAAATTTTACCACAAAGACGCACTGCATTTAAACAACACTAGAGCAAACAAGAAAAACATTTTTTAAGCATATGCGTATACATATGTATGTACATATCTACATACTACATACATACTATATGTGTATGCATGTATATTTGTTCAACAATTTTCCTCAATTTACCTACTGTTTACCGGCTTGGTCATGAACATTTGCTACTGCTGCAGTACACATTTTCTGTTGGGGGAAAACTCAGGAAAATCAAACGCAGACCGGTGTTTATGTATTGGCGTGACAAACAGGTTAATTTCATGGCCAATGTCAGCAATGGCTTGCCCAAAAGTAAAAATCAGGAAGAAAATTTGCGTTGTATTGGTAGCATTGCTGTAAATAGCAAAGCATAACATAACATAGCATAACATAACATAGCATAAGATAACATAGCGTAACATAACAACATAACATGGCATAACATAACAAAAAATAGCATAGCACAATATAACAACATAGCATAGCATAGCACTACAACTTAACATAAAAAAGCAATACATAACAATATAAGCAGTGGAACATAACATAACATAGCAATAGAACTTAACATAACAATATTGATAAGCGCAAGGAGACAAAAGAAGAATATTAAAATATTGATTTGCGGGCATCAAATAGGCTCCGAAGAAGCACTCAAATACCTAGAGCAGACGAAGCTCCAAAGACCACTTGTCAGCAGTAGGCGCTAAGGCGGCCCGCGAATTCTCCCCATTACTGGTGAACCTCTGGGCGATAGGAGACGACTCCTCTCCACAGTTGTGGACTCAATACTGCATATATGCAACGCCTGCTTAGGTCGAAGCAAAAGAGCCATCTACGACCAAGCGAACGAATGGGCAGGCATAGTGCTTTTCCGATTGCCTGCGCATACAAAACGGTATGCTAAGATCCGACTTGATTTACTGCGAGAAAAATACCACTGGATATTCACGCCACAGAAATACGCTGTACAACATACAAGAGTTCAAAAAACATTTGCGCGAAATTGCTCTATGGAGGAATGACAGAGTAGATGGGTGCATTCCCCGAGTGGACGCTGGATTTACAAACTTATCCCCCGTATTAAAGAGCTTCCAATTATTGGAAAATCTTTACCATCCAAATTTCCTTAACGAGGTTGAAAGCGCGGAACATGTTCCTTTCACGCTTCAGCAATATTTCAGGAGGGCTAAGCGTTGGACATCGGGGAAATTTTAGTGAGTTAAGGACCTACACTGACAAAGGCTTTCACTCGTTTTACTCAACGTAAAAAAAGCTACAAAAGTCTCATAGCATAACATAACATAACAACACAACGGCATAACATAACATAGCGAAACATAACATAATGTAACAACGTAATATCCCCAAATAGTTTTTGGGGAGTGTTGCTGGAGTGACAGTAGTGGGAACGCGTACTTGCACTTATACCAGCCCTGCCTCTTATCCTTGATACGCTTTTCTGTAAATGTTAGCGCTTGTGATCGAAATCGGCGAGTAGGATAAGGCAGGATTAAAGATTAATCCTAAGGATTAAGGATTAATAGGATTAAGCAGGCCTGAATAAAGTTTTCATACCTCAATTTGAGGCACCACGTTGGTCTACATTACCGAATTGCATCTAGCTATATCATTGGCTTATTCGTTGCATTCGTTATCGATATAACTAGGAACCTAGTAGAGTTGGATGCGCGACATTTCCGAGCAGTTTACTTTTTTTTTGGTATTCGGAATTCCACATCTTTCTATTCCACTGGACCGGCAGTGGACTTTCATAGATAGGATAGGATTTCTATCTATCTTCCTTTTCTGTATAAGACAAGTAGCCATCGCTGTGGCAAAACTCACCCACTTGAAATACACAGCAGTCGTCCGTTGTCCGAATGAAGACCCACGCGAACTATTTTTCGATCTTTGAGGCATCGGTTTAGTTGATAAATCGATAATTTCTCGTCTGTAGGCTAGCGTCAGCACAGCTTGCTGTACGGTCTTTCTTCGCAATCTCCATAAATTTTTGGCCGGGGTCACGCATAAAAACAGATTTTTTTTTTGCCGTGCCAGGATTCCCACTAAATAGTATCTCCCTTCCAAAAAACAGATTGAATTTGTCATAGAGTCGGGGTTCCCTCATCTTTCCAAACCACGAGTGCCTGTTAGGTGCTGTTTTTTTTTTTAATAAAGGTATCATTAGTAAGTAAGACCGTTTTAGTAACCTTAAGACCTCCATGTCCTGCCCAAAAGTGTACTGCAATCTCACTTTAAATCATTTCCCGATCTCATACTTTAAGCATTCAACTTGAGTTCAATGCTCGTCGTGCAATGCTCTGTCGATTGGCGTACGCAGTATGTAGCAGCGCAGCAGCTAGACAAACGGGTGGTAAATGCAACTAAAAAAAATACATAGAAACTAGCATTACCGGTCCCCCGCTACACATCTACACAGCTTAAAGTCTTTGTATGTGTCTACATGAAAATTTGCTTGCGCTCTCTGTGTTCGCTTGTAGCATTTCACAAATGATAAGCGCGTTGTTTGCCGCATGCCACATTTTTTTATTATTATTTATTTAATACAATTGTCGTTCACTCACTTCCCCCTCGTTAAACTGGCTCGTTTTGCTACTTTTTTCCGCCATGCCACATTGTCTTGGTTGTATATATGTGTTTTTACCCTAATTGCATATTGTGTCTTTTCCGCAGCCACTGCATTGGCGCATGCGTTCATCATGAGGTGGCTGTGTAGGTATGCAGGTTTAGCTTGCTCAGGGAATCGCTACTATCGAGCTAGTGGGGTCTAATGTATTTGGGGAAGATAGCTAGTTTGTGCTAATCCTTCCGTAGTACATATATACATATCCACAAATTTCATAAACTTGGTGAGATGTATAGTGGTGAATAGAGTAAACCAATGAAATTCGTGCTTAATTTAGATGGTTAGGGTGCACGGTATTTTAAAAACCTTTTGAGAATTGCAGAATGAAAAAATAACCAATTATGTATGATCGCTCCTTTAGAATGCTGAGAGTAGAACTGCACACCCAGCCTTTAAGACATTACGGCTTTTAGCCAACGATACGAGTATATCCGACAACGGGGTGTGTGTATATCACATTTCTGCGGTTACATAGTTTGTAAATGTTAGTGATGAACTAATTTTTCCTATTGGGTATGCATCACACGATTGTTATTATGAAAGCTTTGTGAACAATAGCTTGCTGGTGTTTATGCAGTTAAGTTGAAGCTTTCTTCTCTAAACGACAAGCCTAAAAATAGGCAACAGAAAACGTTTTACACATTATCAATGCTTATAATTTTACAGGATGTTCTAAAAGGCGCGTGCGTTATACATCAGAAAAACTATAAAGTCTCTAGTGGCAAAAGTATACATTTAAAGTGCCGAGTTTGTAAAGAGAGTGCGGAATGTTTAATGACATTAAAAATTGTCATGGGGAAATAATAAAAACAATGCAAAATAACCTACTTCATGCATAATACACATATTAAAAAAAATTCTTAATATGAACTTTATTATTTATAGCTATGTGCTCCAACATCTTATTCCAGCTCTGCTGAATGTATTATTTGTCCATGAAATTTATTTTACTCGCACGCTTTCTACGCTAAATACCAAATTATGTTGTGCTGAATAAGTTTTTGAACAATGATTTGCTTTATATAGCCTTCATTTTGTATAGCTATGCACCCGAATATTTTATTCAGCTGTGCGGAATAGGTTTGTATATGAGTATTTGTTTTATTTTTGCCTGCTATTTCTTTTACTCACACTTCACTTGTGCTATTATCAACTTTTTTGTGCTGAATGTTTTCAAACAATATTTGTAGCATTGCTGAACCTTAAAACTTTGCTTACTAAAATAAAACAATATTTAATATAACTCCACAAGCGCTGAATATCCGCACAGTAGCACTATGTATGTAGTTGTCTTTATATCAAGCGTATATAGAGCTGCTGATCATGCGCTGAATTACTGTTTTCTACTTTACATTGAAACGTATAAGGTACTAGAATTTCTAATGTACATATATTCAACAGCTCTGTATTACAATGTTATGCTCACGAAAATTGTTGGAAATGTGCAAAAAAAAGGTGCTGAATAAGCCGTACGTACATGAAATATTAATCATAAGCGCGCTGAATGTTTAAAAGTATGCGGCATGGCGTTAATAAAATGCTTCAAATATACGCTGAATAAGATTTAAAAACAAAAAGGTGTGTAAAAAACATTTAAATCTAATGGGCGCCAAATTTTTTCAAATATTTGCAATAAACTAATAAATTTGGTGCTGAATAAGCTTAATATTAAGCGAAAAATGCTTAAAGCAAAATAAACCTAAATCACTAAAAAAATATTGAATTAACTCGGCACGCGCGGAATAGGAGTGAATTTTTAGTTTTTGCAAAAAAATCATTGTGCTGAATACGCGCTGAATAGCTGCTAAATTGAACATGTTTAAAACGGCATGTTGCAAAAAAGTTGCTTCAATTGCATGAAATGAGCATATTTCTTGCGCTGAATAGGCATTTCGTAAACTCAAAAGTGCTGAATATAGCTATGCTCTGTTGCATACACTAAACATTTGCATATTCGTTGCGCTGAATGTGCATTGAATACACGAAAGGGCGCTGAATATGTCTAAATTAGTTGAAAAATGTTTTGAACGATTTTCTTAAGCTCATATCCCTGAGCCTTTATGCGCTGAATAAGTTTTGTAAGCGTATATGTATGTGCTCTAAAATTTTTATAAAATTAAATTAGGAAAATAAAAATTGTGCGAATACTCGACTACATAGCTCTTCTGACCGCACAAATAAGCTGTTAATCAACATATTCAAGTACCGGCACTATCGCAAATTTGTTGCCTCTGCAAAAGTCTCCATTCATCCAATGTAACATCAAGTTGATGCATTCGATAAAAATTTGTCTATTAAAACGGTTTAACTGTTTTTGTTTAGCGTTGCTTTTTTGTGTTTCTTTGTTTCTAAATGGTAATTTGCTGCTGTTGATACTGTCAAAACGTTGATTTCATTATTAGCTAAGCGCTGTGGCTCCTTATGAACCATACAATGCACTCGGATGTTTTTTCTTTTTTTTTAAACTTCCTATCTGTTAAATATATTTATTTGTTTTTTTGCTTTGTTTTATTTCTTATTTTCTTTACCTTTGTTTTTTCTTCTATTTGGGATTTTAACGCAGACATTCACTTTCGAAAGCAATTCAGTGAAATGATGTAAGGCACTCGCTAGCGCTCAGTGAGACTGGCCGCCTCTTCACTGTGACTTCGCTATAGTACTTAATATATAGTTAAAGTGTGTGCGTGTGTGTGCGTCAGGCGGCGGAAGTGGTGCAGATGGTGGTGATCAGCTAAGCATGACGTCATCACTTTGCACTAATTGGAGCATTTTGAGCCGACGTAATTTCATTAGGGTTTAAATAGTTGGCATATTTCTCAGTGATTGTAAGCAAAATGTTTTTCTCAAGATTTTCTGATAAACTTTCTTCTATGAAAATACATACATATGTATGTAAATGTGTTATTTTGATAATTACTTTTGCTATTTTCTTTTTACATTTAAGCTCAGTTGAAGCATTCAAAGGGTAAGTGGGTCAGAAGTGTTTTGAGGTGGGCCTCGCTTAGTAGGTAATCTCTTAGTTACAACATTGTTAACACAAATTCCCCGCTTCATTGCTTAACGGATTTTGCGAATTATGCAATTTTTGCATTTAAGCAAAATTTCTTGTTCCTTCATTTTATCATTCAATCAATTTCCTCTGTACAGCTGTCATAATTATTTGCAGTGTGCGCTGCTGTCATTGTAATTGTAATTATAGCGTACGTACCATGCTTTATTGCCACAGTGGATATGTGCAAAGATACCCTGACATAGAAAAAAATTAAAATAAAAAAGCAAACAAAATATTTATATTTGTAGCAACAGGTGCCAATGACAGTGAAAAGTTTGGCAGACAATGACTGAAAAACGTAAGGAAACACAGACATGCGCATGTCATACATATGGACATATGTACATAATGGATGCTAAATATTTAATGGTTGATTAGTCAACGAAAATTAAAAAAAATAGATTAAAGAAAAAAACTGCGTAAAAATGAAATGGAAAAATTGCAAAAGTTACGAACAATAAACTCAAAGCTATTTGTGGTAATTTTTATGGAAGCCATTATTGAGACATTTCCCTATCTAGCGAAATTATATAGCTGGAACATAAATTGCTAAAATGTGCAACAAACAACGCAAAAAGATTAATTAAATGCGTGCTGAATTAGTGCTGTATTATTTAATAAAAATAAAAGAAAATTTACCAAAACCTGCACAAAAAAAAGCATAAAAAAGCGCTAAAAAATGTAACTGAATGTGAGCTGAATTAGTGCTGAATTGATTTACTTACATTATTTTACTGCAGTTTGCATAAAATGTAGTCCTAAATGAGCGCTGTATAAGAAATAAGTTCAGCTGAGTAGTGCAGAATTGGCACTGTTGTGAAAAATATTTCATCATAATTTGCCAAAAAAGAAAAATAAATTCATTAAAATCTAGGGCTGAATGGGTACAACAAATCTTGCCTACTTTAATCTGCATTATTTTACAATTTAAAAGATTAGTACATAGCGCCAAGAGATAGCCTTGAATGTGCGCTGAATTGGGCTGAATTAGGTAACGTTTTAGCTGAATTGGGCTGAATAGCTTAAGAATATATCTACAAAGGCAAGTATTCAACAAAATTAAGTGCTTTTATTGCTTACTACCTCAAATTTCGCACAATTTGTTGCATAGATTAGCAAAACATTTCTGCAACATTGCTACCACTACAAGTAGCATTGTGCTGAATGATCTAAAAATTAGCTGAATTGTAGTAAGAAGCCGAAATCAAAGTTTAGGCAGTTTATACAATTTTACGCTTTGAAAATTGCTGAATTATACTATAAAGCACGTTGAAATGCGCTGAATAGCTGAAATGGAGATTTGATTTTATGATATCTAGTGCAATATTTATCATTTTCTTAGTGCTCAATTGTGCTGAATAAACTCCACTGCTGCCGAGCAGCTTAATTTTGTGGTATTTCAGAGAGATACCGCACAGAAAATCTAGTACGCGGATGTTGCTGAATAGCAATATACTTAGCGCAAACAATAATTCTTGATAGTAGAAAAACAACTTACTTAATTACCAAGCTCGTAATATAGGCGCTGAATTAATGCTGAATACAATTCAGCGCAATTATAAAGCTGGCAACAATTCGGTATGCGCTTACAGCATGATTTGGAATTGCTTTCGACCAAGAAATGTTAAACCAAGCACTTTGGAATGTGTTTTATAGTGGCTGCAACGACAATAATCTGTTTTTTTTGTTATGCTTAATTTCCTACTTAATTTAATTTTCACTTTTTTAAGCTGATAACAATTCACCTAATAAGTAAAACGGCTGCGCTGCTGAAATTATCGGCTGAACATCTGCTGCACTTGTTGCACGCACAATTTTCCAGCGTACATACATGCCTTGGCAGCAATGCCAACAGCGTCAATTATTTTTACAAGGCCATAAAGTTTAAAACATCCAAAAAATACCAAAGGCATTGTCACACCTTGTGCATAGCCAAGAGGAAAAACGTTCCCGCAATGAAGGTTGCTGACATCAAATTTTTCACAGATACGCAAATAACTGCCTTGGAAAGAAACTTGCTTGAATAGTGTTTTTGTAGTGTTCCAACATACATACATATTTACTCCAACATATGTACATACATACATATGTAAGTGTTAGTCAATTTTTTCCCCATTTTTATGTATTATTCGGCAATAAATTTAAGCCGCTGTAATGAAATATTTCTTTTCCCCCATCACTAACAAATGCGTACTTGTTGATGTTTGCCAATTTGGCAGCTGATATATCACTGACAAATGCAAAATTTCGTATGCAACATTTGGCATCGCAACTGAACTTTCAATTTCATTTGGGCGCATCATTAAAATGTCAATGCTGTCGCTTGGGCGTTGGTAGACTATGAATTTCGAAAATTTTGAATTAAGTTTTCAAAGCGCGTGCGTGGAGAAAATTTAAAATTCTTTGTAGCGCACACAGTGGGATAACTGCAGCTCGATATGGGATAGATGAAGGCAATAAAATTAAGATAATTAGATATGCTTGTGTAATCGCGCATTAGCTGGTTATTTGCGACATAACTCCAATTTAGGTCAACTTTAAATGTGCACTGTACGAGTAGTGCTTGGTGCTCTGACAATTCGGAATATTGTTATTCAGCAATCAAATAATTCGCAAACTAAAGAGTAGTGCAAAAATCACAAGTTTTTATGTCTTTTACTCAATTCAGCACGGCATTTTAAAACTTAGCTTGCATAGAAAAGCCTTAGGAAATTGGTCTCATACCTTCTTAGCTCTGCTTGGGGTATTCAGCGCGTATTCAGCTCGTAAAATCTTAATTCAAAGCAATTTAGCTGAAATAAATTTTTGTGTTTTGCTTGAATTTAATAAAATAAAATGGCACATGAAAACAGAAATGTAATTCAGCAATAAAATAATTCGAAAATCCAAAAGTAGTGCAAAAGTCACAAGTTTCTATGTAGTTTTCTCAATTAAGCACTGCATTTTAAAGCTTTGCTTCGGTCGAAAAGCCGAAATTGAGTTCATACTTTTATAGCTCTGCTTGGGGTATTCAGCTCGTCAAATTTTAATTCAAAGCAATTCAGCTGAAATACATTTGTGCGTTTTGCTTGAATATAATAAAATAAAATGGCACATGAAAGTAGAATTGTAATTCAGCGCACCAAATAGAGCTACTTGTGAGGTTAAAAAGCTGTGACGATACAACTAGCATCTGTTTACCAATACTTAGGGTATTCAGCGTAAATTCAGCTAGGTTATATTAAAGCTATTTTTGACTTAATATATTTTCCATATTATTTTTTTATTTTCTTTTGAAATTTTATTTGCGGTTTAGATGGAATTCACATACTTTAGATAATTGTGTATTTCATTCACATATTTTGCAAGTAGTTTCATTTAGCTAGCTGAATAAATAAGGTTATTTAACGCGACTGTTAAGTTTTTGAGACAATTAATTAATAATAATTGTAAATGTAAATAATAATGTCTCTTGAAAAACAAAAGAATTCCGTATTTTGCCTTAGTATTAGAATAATTCAGCTCATATTCAGCCATACAAAAAGAGAGGCGGGGCATGTGTTTGTTAAATTTTGCGTGATTTAACCCAACCCGATTTTATGTTGTTGGTATATGTTTTTCCTGAAAAATATACTATTCAGCACAAATTTACCAAAGCATAAACCGAAAATTACAAAGTGGTTTTGAAAGCTCCTAGAGCGGTGCTATTTTATCATTTTATAATCAGCAAATCGAAAAAGAGAGCTGTGTATTAGTAAAACCTTTGTTTTAGTAATTTTTATTGTTTGCATTGTAATAGTGTATAATTCCGCGTATATTCAGCACACGGAAAATTCAAAATTTGTGGCTATACATCATTTCGCGTGATTCAGGCTCTTACGTACTTACTTATACGTACGTATTTTGCTGCGGCGTTTTAGAAATTTTGTGCACAACGTACGATTCAGCGCATATTCAGCTTATCGAAAAATAAAAGTTGTGCGATATTAAGATCGTAACTGAAATAGTTCTTAATTTTGCAGCCAAATATGCAATTCAGCACATATTCAGCACATTTTAAAATAAAAGTTTGTGCTCAAAACTAAGTTTCATGTAATTCCAAGTTATATGTAATTAATATTAAATTCAGCGCATATTCAGCACATTGGAAAATGAAATTTGTGTAGAAGCAAAGCTGTGAAAGTATTGGTTTTAATTTGTTTTCAGTATAATGTATGATTCAGCGCATACTCAGCACAATTAAAAATTAGTTCAGCGTATATTCAGCTAAATAAAAACACCAAACATTTTATCCAAATTTTTTTCCTTTCGTATTAATACTGGGTTTAGGAAATACAAACCAAGTGCAACCCTGCTATAGATACGCTCGTTGTAAACAAATAAAATATGAATGCTTAATTTAAATTATTTTTTTAATTTCTTCTCATAATCGTGCGTGAATACAAAAAATAAAAAATAATATTAAAAACTAGTTACAAAGGAAACTCGAAAACTAAGCGAAGTAGCTGTCAATAAATAAAAAGCAGCAAATGGGAGTACATATAAAGTACACCCAACATTTCATCGGATGAGGCCGCTCGATCCAGCGCGACGTTGCGATGCTGAGTATCAAATCAGTGATGATGCGGCGGCAAGTAGTTCGCGCCAGGCGTTGCCACTGGCGGCAGGTACGCAGAATCTGGTTCATTTATGCTTGTCGACGATGCACCGCCAGCTGTCGAGCTACCACCAAGCAGCACTGACGGCGATTGGTACTCATATCCCGGCGATGTCGGCGGCAAATACTGGGAGGCTGGACCGGATACTTCGTGAGTGGTGCCCAAGAGAGTGGATGGCTTGAATGGCGCCCGACTACTGTGCTCATCATACCCTGAGTTATCGGAAGCAATAAAATTGGTACTCAGCGCATGTGGCTTGCTGGCGCTGAAACCAAAATGACCCAAACCTTTGTGTCCCACCGCATAGGAGGGAGTATCGTAACCACTGCTGCTATGATAGGAGCTACCCGTACCGCCAGCGCCATGATATGAGCCAATAGCTGGGCCAGCAGGTACGCCATAACTGGTCGAAGGTATGCTGGGTGCACTCTGTGAATATCCCTGACCGCTGTAACCTCCATGGCTGCCGAATGAAAGTGTTGCGCCGCTGGCAATATGACCGTCTTGTACGCCATGTGCTCTGCTGCTCAAACCCAATACTGTGCCACTACTACTGCCATGGCCGCTGTAGCCATAGCCCTGCTGCGGGCTATACGACACTGAATGGCCGCCAGCCGCGCCAAAGCCGCCGCTAGAATGACCACCAAATGCGCTGCTGCCACTATGTCCACCGCCGAAGCCGCTGCCAAACCCACCCCCGCTCGAGTGCAAGGAGCTGCCAAAAGTGGGGGCATACTGATAGCCACCGCTGCCGCCTCCACCACCACTTGAGTGCACCGCATGCCCACCGCCGAAACTGCCGCCCGAGCTGTGCGTCAAGGAGCTGGCCGGTATAATGATGGTTTGTATGTGTGGACGCGATTTGGCGTGGAATTTATAACCGCCGCCACCACCGCCAAAACTGCTGTGTCCCAGCAATGCTGAGCCGCCTGATTGGAAGTGAGGTGAACCGCTACTATAACGATAACCACTGCTGCCAGCGCTACCATGACCCAAATGGCTGTGTCCAGCAGCAAAATGGCCACCGCCGCCGCTATGACTGCTCACACTGCCCGCGTAGCTACCATGCACAGGCTCTGTCTGCACAATGTATGTCTCAACTTTTGGTACGCTCACATGTGCGGCGCCGCCTCCGAAATCGTAGCCAAAGCCAGCACTGCCGCTTGAACCGAAACTGGCCGAACCACCGCCATGGCTGCTGTAACTATCGTAGCCGCTGGCGCTGGCGCCAATCGAGGCGGGCGCAGGTGGCAGATATTTATAGGATGGTCCGTGATAGCTGCTGCTGCCGCTCGATAGTGGCGCTTCACGCTTTGGCTTGACTGCGACGCTGATGCGTGACTCAGCTTTGCGCTCAGTTGTTGCGCTGGCCCAGGCGCTGGACGCCAAAAGCGCCATTGCGACGCCAAACCAAACCTGAAGTTAGATGAGAACAATAACAAAAATTTGGAGGTTAATTGGAGGCTTTCGATTGCATTTGCTATTTATAATTAAAATATATTTAGTTCATTAGATTAATGTAAAGTTGAGCTTTTGGAATTTCAAGTTTTCACTTATTCTTCTTCTTCACATTAAACGCTTGCACTGTAAACAGATTTCACTTAGGCTTTCTTTTTAGATTTTTTTAAGGTTTCCATTGAAGGTTCTTTTTTCACTTAAACTTACAAAATATTTCATCGCTGCGGAATGCTGTTTTTCTTAAATTGCTCAGCACTTTTCTTCCGCTTCACACTTTAATTCGTTTTTGATCGCTTCTCGTTATCCTTTTGCAGTCACTATTCAATTGGTTGACTTCGTTGACTCTTTTACGTATCCAAATTCGCGCTTTTCTTTAATTCGCACCGTTCCGTTGCCGACAAGTGCGCGACTAATGATTGCCACGGCAATGCCGTTAGTTTTTATATACCACACTTTGAAGTGCTGACAGCTGTGAGGATGGCATGGTCGTCATGTTGTATGAGTAACCGCATGCTGTGTGGCATACACGGTAAGTTAGCTTGAAAGTGTGTGTATGTGTGCATGCGTCCGTCAACTTTTGGTTGTTATTTACACGCTCTTCTTTGTCACTTGAGCGCGTGCGCAATCTATCTCTCTCTCTCTCACTGGATGGAAGAGTGCATTGATTTTTTAGCGACGGCGCTTCATATGGATCATTTAATATTTTGGTTGACGAACATATGTTTCTTGTTTTAATTTTCATATGTTGACCTACATTGTTTATCATATTTGATTACAACAATAATAAAAAAAAGCAAAGGTAAATTCCAATGTTGCACATTTGCAGATTGCTGATGCAGAACCTTCCGCAAGTAATTAGTGCAATGGTATGTTTTGTTACATTATATTATGCTGTGTTATGCATTGTTATTTCATGTTACGTTGCGCTATGCTATGTTATGTTATGTTTTTTGACGATATTTAAAGCGAACTTATGTTATGATGTGATATGTTGAGTTATGTTATGTTCTGTTAAGTACGGTTTGTTATGTTACATTATATGTTTGTTAATTTTGATTTTTTGCCCTGTTGTGTTATGTAATATTACGTTATGTTATAGTATTTTATGTTAAGTTATGTTATGTTGTGTTATTTTATGCTATGCTGTTTGATGATATGCTTTGTTATGTCATGTTTTAGATGTTATATTATGTTATGTTATGCTATATTATGCTATTTGATGTTATGTTTCATTTACTTAAAACTTTAATAATAACTTTAATTGTCAAAAAACTTAGATTGTCAAAAAAAGTATTACTATACTTTGCTAGCACTTAGAGATAATGACTAGTAGATATGTAATGAGAGATGAGCCAATGTCATTCTGCTCAATTACCTGCGCTGTTGACAACAGAGACTTAAAATTAAAATTAATTTGCGCTGAGGGAATGATGGGCCAGCGCGAGGCAACTGTGTATGTATAATTAACGAACGCGCGCGCAAAAGAAAATAAAAAAATAAAAAAAAAATAAAAACTAACTCCTGGGAATGGGAAAAATGTTCAAAAATTAATTGAAAATGTAAGTGGTAATTGAAGACTGGCCGCAGAAAACAACTAAGCCAAGTTCCAAAATGATGAAAAATGTTACACATTATGGCCCGCAGGTGAGCAGTCAGCTAAAAGTACAACAAAATACTAGATACCTACAATGGCAACAATCAGCTTTAATAGTTGTAAGCGTATTTCAATTTTAATGCCAGCTTGCGGCAAATAACTGTTTAGGTACTTAACAGCTGCCATACAATAACAACAACGCCACCACCGCCACAGTTCAATTTCAAACCTAAAGACTTAAGGCACAAACCCGTTCACTCAGTTAACGCATATCTACTGCGGTTAGCATGTAAATGATTGAATTGTATAAGGTAACACGCAAACAATGCCAAAACAAAAAAAAACACTAAGCTAGGGGAAAATTGAGAAAAAAGTGGCTTAATGTAGCAGATTCGTAGCAATGTGAAACCAAAACAAAACAAAAAAGTCAAAACAATAGCAAGTAGTAAAAAGCAAAAGAAAGAGCTGGCATGCTTCCTAATGTCTAATGTATTTAACGCTGTTTATTTGTGTGTGCGACAACGCAACAAATGAAATTTTGTTTAAAGGGCGCTTATTTGAATTAATGATGAGTTAGCATTTGAAATTTTATGTACATACATACATACATATATATGTATGTAGCCGCGATTTTAAGGCATCGTACTTTTCTACTATGTATATGTAATATTTATTTGAAATGATGCGCGCTCCACATACGAACGTGTACAGTTAAACAATGTGACCCTAAATATGTTATCTAGATGAAGCAATTGCTACAGATTCGTTGGATCAGGTCGTGTAACAGAGCTTCGGTTGGATGAGCATTAATAGCTGTACATTAGAGTGAGCCAAAATAACTAACTCAACGAATTTATAACTTTAAAATTAACTTTTTACTGAGAAGAAAATTCTTCCATTTGGATTAAGTTGTAGATATTACAATTTTAAAAGGTGATGGTGGGCATTTGAAGATTTCCATGTAAATAACAAGTAAAAGATTTGTTTTCATTAAAACTTATGACTATTTAAACGTTTCAGATACAATTTTTTTTTGGCATATTCTTGTAGGGCATTAAATTATCCAAAAAATGGCACTGAAGTTCAATAAAAAAATAAATAAATAAATGGACTACAACTCTCGCTGCTTCTCTGACAAATCAAGTTTATAATCAACATTTTCTACGCATTTTGTATAATTTTACCGTATTTTTTTTATTTACATTTATTATTAACAATCATAGAGCCCTAAAACTGCATATTACTGCT
>NW_016170948.1:0-4509 GCF_001687245.7 Rhagoletis zephyria
GCGCAAATTTATTGACAAATAGTCAAGGTTGATTATTTGCTAAGTGCACTGAATTGGGGGGTAACACGAAATAAAATTATGTTCACGTGTACTATGTAAGTAGTAAGTAGCAAGTAGGTCACTAGGCTTTAGATGATTTTCTTATTTTCCCCTTCAATAATTTTAGTAAACTTTTTTCTTTAAAATTTTGTAATGGAAACGCAGTCGAATATGTGGAATTATTTTGCTTTTGTGTGTTATTTTTGTTTTTGTTCATTTAGCAAAATGAACTGTGCATGTGCCAAATTTCGTGTGAATGCATTCGAGTAACATCAGCTAAAGTGCGAACACACATACATGTGTACATATGTACTAAGTAAATTGCAAACGAGATGTACTTCAAACATATGTACGTAGGGTTGCATCTACTTATGTGTCAGTGCATTTCACAGAAAATCGGTTTAATGGAAAATAGGAACAGCAGCATCAAATATTCAGTGAAAGTTGACTGATAGCGCCAGCAAATGAACTCGTAAATGTATGAGGTTCACAGGAATTCAATGGAAACGAACCCAAATGCACACATATATGTATTTATATAAGCAAAATGTGAGTTACGCAAATGAACTAATGTAGTCATACATATACGAGTATTTATGTACATTAGGATGCCCCAGAAGGTTTTGTGAGAAATTCGATGCGCATACCCTCAAAATTGTTTCCATTTGACCTAGATAACATATATCGATGGACCCCTGCAATAACGGCACAACTCAAAACTCAAATTAACGAAACCCTTACTATTCCTTCCTACTTCCTTTTGTAAAGTTAAAACAAGGATTAGAGAGATGAGACACTTAAGAGTAATAAGGGTTTTGTTTTGCACTCGCCATGATATTTGGAACCACAGCGGACTGAGACTGATCGATTGAAATACTAGATTGAAGCATAAAAAGATCCATCAACCCACGTGGTTGTCTCCGGATCGAAAAACGAGACTCCAAATCGATCAGGTTGTGATAAACGGAAGGCACGATTCCAGCATTTTAGATGAGCGTATACCACGAGGCCCAAAAATCGACTCGGACCACTATCTTGATGCAGCCAAGTTACACACGCGCCAAAAATGTAAAGAACACAACAGACGGTCAATGCATTCGCTGCTCGACTCTCACACCTGCTCTTAGAGAGCACTTTTCAACAAGCCGGCACATGCGACCAGTGCAACCGTATTTCCCTCTCATTAAGTACCGCCGCCGAGGAAGTAGTCGGATTTCAGCGAGCCCGAAAAAAAACAAGTGATACGCCGAGGAGTGCAGAGAAAAAAAATGCCGCCTATAGGGCCACGCTGTGCGACCCATGTGTGACCGTTATAGAGAACTGAAGAGGAAGAGAGCGTATAGAGGGAACATTTTTACATCCTACTGAATGGTAGCAGCACTAAAATTAGTGGAGAAGACGAACCCCAGGCCCCAATCGATGAAGAAGGAGTCGAGGTTCCAGCACGGACTATGACGAGGTACGAATAGCAAATTTCGCGGCTGCAAAACCACAAATCTGCTGGATCTGACAGCCTTTTAGCTCAGCTATTCAAGCACGGTGGCTGGGAGTTGGTAAGGTGCATGTATAAACTCCTTTGCCGAATATGGTCAGGCGAACGCACACATGACGACAGGAAGTTAAGTGTGCTCTGCGCACTCTACAGGGAGGGCGATTCCGCCATTCGCGCTACCTACCGCGGGATAAGCCTTCTAAGCATAGGTAGCAAGGTCTTATCGAGCGTATTGTGTGAAAGAATGAAGCCCACCGTCAACTAACTGATTGGGCCTTATCAGTACGGGTTTAGAACTGGTAAATCCACCATAGACCAGGTATTCACAATAAGCCAAATCTTGGAAAAGAGCCGTAAGAAAGGATCGACACTCGCCATCTATTTGTCGACTTTAAAACCGCTTTCGGCGGCACTAAAAGGAGTTGCCTATACGCCGCGATGTCTGAATTTGGTACCTCGCGAAATTAGTACGGCTATGTAAAATGACGTTAAACAATACCACCAGCAGCGTCAGAATTAGGTAGGACCTCTCCGAGCCGTTTGATACCAAACGAGGTTTCAGACAAGGGGACTCCCTTTCGTGTGATTTCTTTAATCTGATGTTGGAGAAGTTAATAAGAGCCACAGAACTGAACCGCTCAGGCACAATACTTTACAAGAGCGTTTAATTTCTGGTCTCCGTTACAGCAAACAGCCCCCTCCCTTTAGTACGATTCTGTTAAACAGTACGTTTCCAGGGTCCACCGTTAGCTGAACTTCACGTCAACGATTGATGCAAGGCTAAGTACTGCCTCTGCAAGAATAACAAACATTCAGGTGTTACTGACGATAGCAATGAAGAAGGAACGATCCGAAGGCCTCATGGTGGTGACACAAGACGCGAATTACAATTGAAGCTAGATAACTCGTATGCGTAGAACTAATACCGTAGATTTGAAAAAAAATATCTTTGAAAATGGTTTTCTTTTATTTCATGATCCTTAGTCTATGGCATTAATATATGTATAAAACCACAATATCCGTTAAATGTCCACCATGACTCCTCTGGCAACACATAATGCGCACTTCAGATCTAGAATCATCTCGGTCTTATTGGCATAGACCAGACTTTACACGTGGTTCCAGAGAAAGAAGTTCAAGGTGCTAAATCGTAAGATCTCGTTGTTTCGTGAGACAGTGCGTTCTGGAAATTCGTTCGCAATAGGGCCAATATATCAAGCAGTGTGGCAAATTACACTGTCCTAATGAAGCCAAATCGTGGAGTGCAATGAGGCTCGCGGATATAACGCCCATTGGTTTTATTTCCCCAAAAAGAGAAATAAAGCCCATGGAAAATAATGCCCACCGGCAAAAGGCAATAAAGCCGCGGGCTTAATTTCTTTTTCAAAAAGGCAATAACGCCCGCGGACTTTATTTCTCTTGTTTTTAGGAAATAAAGCCCATGGGCGTTATTACCGCGGGCCTTATTGCACTCCATCAAACCAAATCTAGTCCAAGACCATGCCGTCTAATTCGGTTCATAAAAAATTTGTTATCATGTCAAGATAACGTTCATTGTAACAGCTAGCGCAAAAACTACACAAAACAGTGACACGTTGTGGGAGCATAGTTTTTTCTTGAATAACAGTGGATTCTAAGTACCCCAAGCGCGGCAGTTTTTCTTGTTAACCTCTAGGATTAGGTGAAAATGTGCCTCATCGTTCATGATGATTTTTTAGCAGCTTCAGCTTCAAATCGTTACGGGTTATCGCCATCCTATAGCAATAAAACTTCGTATATAGGTACATACATATGTTATTTAGGTCAAAACGAAAACATTTAGCGGGTATGAATATCGAATGTCTCAGGAAAAAAACTCACTCCTCTCCTTATGTTCTGGAACACCCTAATGTGCATACATACATACATATGTATGTTTGCTTACCCTTTGATGCGAATAAATTTAGCTGATGCACTTGCAGCATTTCGTCAGCGTCAAACGATATGCGCGCGTGAGCATATGTCGCATGCAACAAATGACGAGTGCAGCAACAAAATTAGCGGAAAATTCACAGAGCATCGTGTAAATGGATGCCAGTTGATAAAGTCTAGTGCTGATGTGTGAGTAGCTGTATGAAAGTGTTGATATTTTTGCCAGCAAACTAACGAATTGCGTTTGTATTAGACACAGTCATCTGCACGAATATCCTATAAAGACTTACTCGCTTACTAAGTGCAACACATATGTCAACACTATTTTGCCACTCGCATTTGGAGCGTTAATAATTGTCACTCAACGGGTGAAGAGCAAAGCAATAGAAGCGCAAAAAAATGAATTTAAATATCAACTGAAACGAGTGCACTAGTTGAGGGCAAAGGTTCTTCACAGAGCCAAAGCTTTAAGTAATTCTTAATACCTTTGTGAATTTGTATGTACGTATATCACGGTTTAAGGTTGTAAATATGTATATACTTTTGATGATAGAAATTCAAGAATTTTTGAAAACTTTATTAATGCGGAAGATACATCTATGTGCATCTGCCAGATACAACCGACTGAAAGAGCAAGAAAAATAAAATACCTATTAATATCTTTTAAAATATTGTGAACTCGTCTTTGAGATATGTAGCTTTCTTCCAATGACTTAAACAGAACGCTTTTTTGTTGAAAGCAATGTATTCACCATTATGTTTAAGTCACTGAAAAAAGAGCTAGAGTTCACAATATTTTTATACCTTTCATGAGCATGAAATGGTATTATAACTTTGGTCCGATGTTTGTAAGTACCAGAACAAAAAGAGATAGACCCATTACAATGTATACTTATATGATCAGAACGTCGAGCTGAGTTGATTTAGCCATGTCCGTCTGTCCGTCTGGCCGTCTGTCCGTCTGTCTGTCTGTCCGTCTGTTTGTATGCAATCTAGTCTCTCAGTTTTCGAGATATCCGGATCAAATTTGGTAGGTGGGTGTATTTTTATAATGTATTAATCATTTG
>NW_016170948.1:4528-4627 GCF_001687245.7 Rhagoletis zephyria
CATTTATGCAGCTACGAACAAGAAATTTTGCAGTACTTGCACCCATTATCAACAGAATACTTACAGTGAAAATTACAAAGATCGGGTCACTATAACCTA
>NW_016170948.1:5054-8428 GCF_001687245.7 Rhagoletis zephyria
GATTGTTCAGATATGGGATTTTACTGTAAAACTCCTTTATTTGAACAGCTAAAACCGATAAATTTCGTAAGATATTTTATATATAATAATACAAAGTCTACTGAGAAAATCGTCAAAATCTATGCTGTATAAGCTTTATCTCCTATAGCACTGATTCATCAGATACCAGTTTTTGCCAAATATCTCCTTTAAATTGTGTTACCGGTTTACATACCGATCGCATAGCAGTGAAAATCACTTAGATTGGTGTCATATAAAGTATATCTTCCATACCTCTGATTGTTTAGATGCGATTTTTTATATAAGTATGTAACTCCTCTATCGATGTATGCAGATGTATTCAAAAGCAGTAATCTGTCAAACTAAAATTTGCAGATGTTCATGAAAGGTATGAAGCCTTCGGCATAGCCGAAGACAGCGCTGCTCTTACTAGTTAAAGATTAAATCATGTCTTTTTTGCACAGTTGTGTGTATTAACATGGTGTTCGGTCAACAACATTCCCTGTTATAACATTACAATCGATACGACCGCTATTAAAGCTTCATTTTAATTGATTTGATAGTATATATATATATTTTTTTTAATTTTTGGCAATGCTATGCCAATGTCGATACTACTCGACTTTCAGTGCTACAACATTGTGAAATTCATAAGGCACAGCGGTCTACGGAATAACCGTTCGGATATCCGAATCTGGAATCCATTTATACTTCAAAATTTCTATACCCTATATGTACAACCCTATGCCACATCACATCTTCATTTTTACATTTGTTTCAACGATTTTTCTAATGGATCTATCATTTTGCAAAGGACGGTATACTGAAAGTTTTAAAAGCGAATGTGTAGGTTCGACGTTACAATAGGTTTGCTCTTCACACACATATTTGTGCGACAGTTCTGTGTTAACTTCTACAAAACATTTTTTCGGTTAGGCTGGCAGGTTAGAGGCGCTCAACCGAAATATCGAATAATGTCTAGCCTAGTATATTGCTGTGAAAATAGACTAGATTCTATCTATAGTATATGGGGCGTTCCACGTCAAACGGAACAGTACTAAAACAAAAATTCTATGCGCCGGATTAGTAATATTAAAGTCTTAAAAGTATCGTCCATATGGCCTCCATTTAAAGCAGTGTGGCCTTTTGAAAAATTCAATATGGCGCACAGTGGTACAGCCAGAAAGCGCACGAAGACCGAGGTAACAAAGTTGTTGTCCATAAAAAGGTGGCAAAGTCAGCATTTGTTAAGTATAACTTTCGTTCGCTTATATTTATTAAAATATTTGGTCGATTCCACTGAGTTTTGTTTTGAAAAATAGTGTTCGAAGGGCAGATATATTTTAAAACCGGCAGTAAGAGCAGCGTTTTTTTATGTTTTCGGGGTTTCAGATTACAAATATGTGACCAGATTTAAAAAATTCAACACAGCGGATCCATCATAATGGCAAACATAAATTAAAATCGAATCGATTCGCTTGAACCGTTTTGCTCGGAGATTTTTGAGATTGATTGGAAAAATTCAGAACGGAGAAATTCTAAATACATACTGACCGTAATTTGGCGGCCAAACATTTTAAGTTCGATTAGATTCGTTTAAAATTTTATAATTCAGTGTCCTTAAATTCGCTGAGGACGAATCTGAAATTATACTTTAAAAATTTTAAATGGCGGATTCATTTATCACAGAAAAATTTAAATCAAACTTACATATGTACATACACACATAGCGTATGAGTAACATGATACATACACAGTGCGTCTGACTCGCGAGTCATTTGTATACATACGTGTTGACTCGCCTTCCACTACACACACTTGAATCATACATAGTCATGACAGGAGTCATGTCAGTGTAACTAACACATATTTACTTAGAAAACTAAAAAAAATGCAACAAATTTTCGTTTTAATTTCAAACTTTTTTTTTCAGAAGCGTTAGAATTTTTTTTTTGAGGATACAGTAATATAGCTTTTTAAATTTTAGTGCAATAATGTGCAAGTTTCAAGTGGCTTTAAATTCTAAAAAATCAACGGTAATTTTTAGCCAGGTAAAACGTGGCCATTATCACACTATAATTGAATAAGCTAAATAACTCTATAGTCAAAAAAATCCCAACACTTCCGAGAAAAAATTTTTGGAAGTTGCATGAAAATTAAAAAAAAAACAACTTTTTAGTTTTCAACGAAGGTATAAACTTGAATGAGCTAAAAAAAAGCTGTATACTAAAAAAAAAAACGAACAATTCTGCGAAAGAAGTTTGAAATTAGTTTTCTATAACGTTTCAAACTTGAGTTTATATGGGTTTTGTTAGAGAATGAACTGCGTTTTAATTAAAAATTCTTAAAAATAGATAAATAAACACGAGTGGCAAACAATATCACTTTGAAATGAGTGTGCACTAAAGGTAAGCAATTTTAAGGTCAATCAGTTCCAAAGCTCCCAGAAATTACGGAAATGTTTAATTATGTTGAATGTAATACAACAGCAACAAAACCTTCTGAATGCTAAGTTTTCCAAAAAATACATACTACATATTATACAAATATATTTAGTTCATGCAGTACAGTAAACTACATATTTTAAAAATTTGCAAATTTTTTCGTGCACTACATATTGTACATAAGTACATACGCACTTAGCTTTTAGCATAATTAGTTGACAGCCAACAAATCAGAGTAAAATTAAACTTTTCATACGACTAAAGGTAGAATTGTGAATTTTAATTTTTAACTTTTCCATTAGTGAATTGTTGATGCCGAAAAATAAATGAAAAAACAACTGCTAGCTTTATAAGCTATTTTAAATAGCCTTGTTGACGTTAACTATTTTTGGCGCTGTTTTACAAGTATAAAGTTATGCTTTTTATGCTCACTGAAAAGAATTTTTTTTTTTACTTTTTCCTTTTATTTGATATGCATACTATACAATAGCGAAAGTTTTGTTAATTAATTGCTTTGTGTGAAAATGAAAGCAAGCAAGCACTTTTTATCTTTTACTGAAATTAATTTGAATTGTGAAGTAAAAAGCGCCGATTATTACATAGCAACAATAATCCACATTTTTGTTAGGAAATTGTGATTAAAGTATATTTAAAACTAAAAAATGTTAATGTATGCTATACCCTGTGCCCTGGTCAAAGTAACATGGCAAAAATTTTGAAAAAAAAACGTTTTTTCTTAACAGCGGTCGTCCCTCGGCAGGCAGTGGCAAACAAACCTCCGAGTGTATTTCTGCCATGAAAAACAGCTTTTCATAAAAATACTATCACCGTTCGGAGTCGGAGTCTTCTATGTAAATATGTACTTAAAATTTTAAAATTTTTTCGCCCTCAAGAGATTTACATACATCAACATATTGTACGGATTAATGC
>NW_016170948.1:13794-15118 GCF_001687245.7 Rhagoletis zephyria
GTACATATTTATGTTTTTCCTCTGGTCTAATATGAGCTAAATGTACTTACTTTGTACTATGCGCCTCATTGTAGTTCATTAGCAAATGCAATATTGTCTCCCGATATTCCAGCACATAGCAGACATTATTCAAGAGCATATCGAAGAGTGCCAAAGCTCTATCATCCTTTACTTTCTGCAGCGCCAGTAAACTCAGCAACAATTCGCGGAATGTCTTTAATTAAAAACAGGAAAACATAAATAATAAATAAACAAAGTAAACGAGGAAATGGGAGAGAATGAAAATAAAAAGAAACAAAAAGAGAACTTCAATACAAATTTAAAGATTATGGACACATATTTAAACGAGTAATAAATAATGAGTGAAAGCATGAACATACATTTTTATCTATGTATATTTATGCTTAATGCGATCAACGATGACATAGAAAAGAAAAATACATAGATATTACGTTTTCGACTAGATCACAGCGGGATGTAGGCACCAAGCAGAGATCTACGCTAAAGAAAAGGCGGCTAGCTTTTAGTGAACAGTACTAATGACTTTTGGAACTTTGGAGCACGTCAACAGATTTATATAATTCCTTTTTTAAAGGAAAGGGTGTACCTCGAGGGTGATCACTAATTTGGTTTGGTTAAGAATTTAACGGTACCCTTAAACTTATATATGAGAATATGAGAGGTTTACTTTAAAAGAATAGTTTTAGCTTTTTGGCATTCAGCCAAAGGACCACGCGAGGTTTCTTAGCAATATGTGGATTAAAGATAACCTGTAGTTGAATACCTAGGTAACTAGGTGCCCGCTCCCTCCTCTAAATTGAACGTACATAATCTAATCTAATCTAATCTAGGGGTTTCTCTTAAACTGCAGTAAGTCTTGAAAACTTCAAAAAAAAACTGGAAACTTTTACTGAGAGGTGAAGATTTGTATGAAACTAGATCGCTCTCCCCCGCTTCGCTGAGTGTATTTATTTTCATTAAACTCTACATACTTAAAATATGCGAAAATCAGGAGTTTAAATTTTTCAAATTTCTTCGGATTAAAACCTAGATTGTAATAACTCATTAAACTAATAATATAATTGTATTTCAATTTATATTTAAAACAGGTGGCAACCATCTTAAAAAACCTCAGAAAACTCTACATGTTCAGGCTGAACATTTCTAATTCAAACTCGACTTTTTAAACAGGTGGCAACCCTCTTTGGAATATTTTCCTGCTAAATTGCTCTATTAAATCCCTTTTTTTTACATTCATATTGTGTTACACATTCTAATCATCAAATTCCTTTAATTCAAGAAGAATTTGGTTTTTCAAACAGGT
>NW_016170949.1:0-635 GCF_001687245.7 Rhagoletis zephyria
GTTCTCTGTAAGATGATTTGTTAAAAAAATACGTGAACATATATGGTATGGAAAAAGGATATTTCCAGCAGTAAACGTTTTAGTGTGGGCAACAGTGATATTTTTTAAATAAGGCAGATCGTAATATGCGCTCCCTGGGAAGACAATACCTATAATTATTGTACCATGGTTTCAAACCCATTTATTTATTATTTATTTCATGGTAGGAGAACTTCTCAAACAATATAGAAGCAATTTTTTCGATTCAAGTTGTTGAAAAGTAATGAATATCTAAATCCTGGGACTAATCCCGGGATCCCGGGATTGGGACAGCGCCATCCCGAGAATCCCGGGATCGGAAAAAGCCGAAAAATTAACATCCCTAGTGAGTACCTATGTGCACTATTTTGCCTTATTACTCAATTGTTAAGTTTAAAAGTTGGTGTTATTGCTCAGAAAGAAATGAAATAAAGCAAATTTGTGTTATTGCGCATTCAATTGGGAAATAACACAAATTTGCGTTATTGCCGTTTGTGTTATTTAACAAAAGCGTGGTTCCACTCCCACTTTCCTAAAATTTTATGAAAAACGATTTTTTCGCAATGACCCATGGTATATGGGCAATTCTCAATTAGTCCGAACTTTCGCATAACTTG
>NW_016170949.1:14474-15100 GCF_001687245.7 Rhagoletis zephyria
TTTTTTTTTACGTTGCAAAATTTGTGCGTTGATTGCTCATGTTTGAGTTTATAATGAACTGCTAGTATTTGGAGAGGAGAATCGACGGCAGCCCGTTAGAAGTATGTGCTTGGAATAGAAAATAAATAATAAAGTGCCGTGACTCCATTTTGTTTTAATTCTGACACTCGAGGTTTTTATGGTATACGGTAGCTGGTACGTACCTAAAACTGTTATCGGACAACTTTTATAGTGTTCTGGAACATAAAAGGAATCAATCTGGACGTAGCATTTGTGTGTTCGTTTTCCTCGATCTCTGGTGCTGGTTTTCGATAGAGATGGTGATTTTTCACGATTGCCTAATTTTTTTTAATATTTCTAATACCGAAAAAATTAACTGACCTCTCAATAAAAACGAAACTTTCATATAAAACGACGCACAAGAAATGGAAAAGAAATTTTCTTCTACCAAAATTTCTTAAATCAGATTACAGCTCTCAAGAAAAAAATGCTCGTATATTTATTGCGAGGGTTTGAACCCCAAAGGGGAGGAGGCCCTTGTGTGCGCGAATGCAATCAGCTATACTTTCATAAAAAAACTTTAGTAAGTTTGTGCTATTTTTCTTTAGTTTATTTAACGTTTATAT
>NW_016170950.1:0-291 GCF_001687245.7 Rhagoletis zephyria
TTATGTATACATTTGTCTATATCTATCTCGATTCGTTTTGGCTGTTACAAACAACCGTTATGTGAACAAAATTAATATACCCTTGTGCACAAGTGCGCTCGGGTATAAATATGTAAAAAATGTTGTAGGAGTAGAGAAAAAAAAAACATTTGCTGCTACAGATGTAACGAGCAGCAAGTGAGGCAAGTACTCGTATTTCTGATTGCTTGTGCCACATGCCCCACAAGTGCAACGCGAACGACGACGTACAAGTTAATTAATTGTGCTTTCCATGCCAAAAACAGCGCTGCA
>NW_016170950.1:301-15100 GCF_001687245.7 Rhagoletis zephyria
GACAGACAAGAGGGGGAATGAAGGAAACGATCAGCAAGCAGCTGATGTCGGCCATAGTGCTGACACGGTGGTTGTTGGAAGCAAATTCTTACCAACATACATATGTATACATTATGTACGTACATACATACTATACGAGTAATACCCGTACGTAAGATACAGACAGCGTGCGCCACATGCAATTTCAGGTGTTGGGAGGCATCGGGGAACTAATACAACACGAAACATATTACATCGAAAATTGCCTAAAGCGCAACAGTGTCTCGGCCTACAACAACAGCAGGAAAAGTGTTAAGAAAGCGGCAGGCGAAAGTGCATTTTGGTACTGGTGGAAATTGCGAAGATTGACAAAAAGAACATTTCATTGTGAATTTTGAAGCAAAGTCACCAAGCCAGTAAAAACAAACCGCGAGCACACTCTGGCCAAAGTCAACAAAATGTTCGACTCTCCGCGCTCGTCCCCCTTTAGAATTTTCTGTACACATAACTCTAAGTCGATGATTTCAACAGTACGTGATAAAGATTCATACTTACTTATTTACATACTTTGCATACAAATATACGTGTATTTTTTTTTTACCCAGCTGTCGAAAATGCAATAAAACTACATCCAACAGCAGAAATTTCAACCTCAATATCCGCCCACAAAGGCTCTTTCAAAAGAACTTTTTCGAAATCTCCAACCTGGCTGCAATGCGCTTGCAAGGTTCAATGCTACTTGCCCTTGAAGAGAGACGGGATAATATGCGACTAAAAGATTCCTTTACATCACCCTTATGCTTTGTTGTTTAAGAAAATTTTAGATTTGGGCGAAGACACCGAGGATCTATTTTACATTTTTACAAAATTTAAAAATTATTTTTAATAGACGCCAGTTACCTGTTTTGTTAGATATTTTACACGGTAACGAAAATACATTTTCGCTCATTGCAGGGGCTATTCTTCTTGACTATGTGCGTATAGCATACCACAAAAGGATTCTACGTGTAATTCAGAGCAAATGGGGAAATTTTCACTGTAGTGATGGATTCCTCTTACCAAACAACCCTTTATAGCATGTTTTTATATGAAATTTAAGCACGTCTTTACGACACTGCAGCACAATGCTAAGAAAGCTATTTTCGCAAATTAACAAACTCCAGATTAAATTTAAACCCATTGTTTCTTCGGTAAATTTGCTTAGAATTACTCGTGGATTCCCTCTGTGACATACGCGCATAGTAGAAAAAATCTCTGATACAATCTGACCCGCCCTAATGTATATATTCCTAGCTACATACAACTTTTTATACCCGAGGGCACTTGTGCACAAGGATATTATAACTTTGTAACAGCCGAAACGATTCGATATAGATATAGACAAATGTATACATAAGTGCTCAGAATGAAAAAAGATATCGTTTTTGCCGTGACTCTCTGTTCGTCCGTCTGTCTGTCTGTCTGTGCACATGATAGCCCGGGTAAAAATTAAGATATCTTAACGAAACTTGTTACGTGCAGTACTTTTGAACCAGGGACGGACGGTATTGAAAATGGGCAAGAGCGGACAATAACCACGCCTACCTCCCATATCGGAAAATATTGTGGTAACTACAGAAGCTTAATCACTCAAAATTTATATTTAGGTGGAAAATAAGAATATCGTAAATTTTTCGAAAACGGTCGTAGCTCCGCCCACTTATGATAGCATGTATATATTTCGGTAACCGCTTCACCAATTTCTCTTAAACTTGGCAGAATTGCTGGTCTGGTAACACATACCAAACGGCTGGAAATTTATAAAATCCGACAATATAACGGTGAATTTCAGAAATGCTAAAACTTCGATATTTCGAAATTTAAAGACGCTAGTTTAATCAAAGTTGCTACTCACAACAATCACTCGAAAAGCAAAAAAATAACAATAACGTACACGAAAATATGGAACCGTGGATGTAATCTATCATTTTGAAGAAATGTTGGGCATGAAAAGAGGATGAAACTTCTTTAGTGCTGTTTCGTTCCCATTTTTCTTCATTTTGATTGCTGTTTTTCTTCAATTAAGAGAAGTTTTTTTTTGGTGTAATTGAGTACTAATTCCTAGACTATAAAAACAAATTTAATTAGTCATTATAATTACCAAACCCATCGCATAGATTACCAATCGTAATCTAAACTTAACAGCTTTGATTCAAACCTTGGCATTTTTGATATTACGCGCTAAAAGTTTCTACTGTTTGTTTATTTACCTTTCAGTATCTAACGTAAAGCATCTGCAAAATTAAATAATGGTTAGCATCGATTAAAATAAAAGTTTTACAAAAGTTCATGTACCCTTCCTTAAATACGATTTCATGACCTTACATACGCTTGAAGCACTATACCATCAATACGAGATCCGCACATAGAAACAATATGTCTCTAACAATACATACAAGGTAGATATGAAGTTACCATTCTCGTAACGAGTTTCCGTAAATAGATGTATCGGTATACCGAATAAAAATTTTTGTTAAATCTCAGTTTGAGATGCATATATTTTGCTTTTATGAAATCTCAAACGTTAATTCCCAAATCCATCTCAAATAACTTCAATTTAAAAGGCACTTTTTTAATATAGAATTTTCCGTTATTTTCAAATTTAGAAATATCTAATTCTCAACTTTTGCTCAAACGCGAGTAGAGTGGAACGAAATGGAACCCAGTTGCTGTTAAAAGAAACACGCAGTTTTTATAGGAAAGGAAATTTTATTTACGCAGTATTTAATCAGTTATTCAGTTAGTTTAACAATGAAAAATACGATTGATGTAGAAAACTAGTTGCGTACAGTTTGTTTTGAAATTAGTTACAAACAGTTAGAGAAGTAATTTTTAGCGAAATAAAGGAAATGATAAAGTTTACCTTTGCCATTCTATATTATATAAAAAGATTTTTAAGTAAAATAAAGTGTTTTTGCTCTATTGGAAATATACAAATTCGTTAAGAAATGCATTTAGCGCAAAAAAATTTCCAATTTTTCTCCGAGTTTCGAATTTATTGCGATTTTCCCACAATAATTTTAAAGGATCGTTTTATTTAGAATTATGGCCGTTTCAATAGAGCGTAAGCCCTTTTATCATCTTTTTATACAACATAAATAAATTTTATTTTTAACAAAAAATAAATAAAAATATTTCATTTTGTGTTGGCAAACCGTGGGTTACTATCGACGCAGCAGACTATTTCTTTCCTTCGTTCTTTTAATTTTAATGGCCAATGAGTGGACGACAGATCAGTCACAAAAAGATCAATCACAAAATGATATTATCAAAAAAAAATTCACTCGAATCAATCAATTAAATGCATTTCGGTTCACTCGACCCGATAGACAAATTGCGAATGACAGCGACCGTGTGGTTGAAGAGTCATTTTGCAACTTATGTAGTAGACTACCAATAGACTTCGATGTACATATGTATGTGCCATCTTGACACAGATGGAACGCAACGAAATGGTAAAAATTTTCTAAACCGTTCTTAAAGTGATAAAACATTTGAGAAAATGTTTGATTTCAAATGATAAGCAATGCTAAAAATCAAATTGAGAAATAAAATTCCCTCAAATGTTTGAAAATTTTGTCCAGTGCTACCGCTGAAACACAATGCCGACGAACGGCGAAAATGCGATCCATTGTGGCCATATGGTAAATATTCTCAAGTTTTTATATCGAAATTGAAAAATACTGCATTAGTTTTTGTTAAAAATTAATCATCTTATTGTTTGTAAAAATTTTAACTGTACCTTGTCACAAGCAGCTGAATTCGTTGTCGCCGTAGTTGTCCTTTTACTGAGCGAAATTTTTGGGCGATAGTTGCCACCGTCGTCGCACTACTGTGCGAAAATTCGCCGTTCGTCGGTATTGTGTTTTAACGGTTAGTTGGGTAAGAGCAAGGATCGTCTTAAAGACGTTCACAGCGTTCATGCAACATTTCTTACGGTTTACGCCTCAAACGAAGTACAATCAGCATTAATGCGGCTTTCAAAGACCGTAGCTTCTCGCAAAATTCCTTACAAAATACGGCTTTACAAACGCACTTCTCAGAAATATATGGCATGACAATTCTGTGAATGTTTTAGATGAAATATTTACTCAAACGATATCATTTTCGACTTCAAACTCTCCTTCGCCTAGACAAAAGACATTGCCAACACGCACCAATGAAAGACGTGGCTAGAAAGAAATCTCGTCTGAACCTACATAATTTACTTTTTTTACGCGCTGCTATGAGCGGAGTTTATACTGGACGTACATACATATGAACGTACACATTTCATTTTGTGATAGTGTGATATTTAATATGCATATGTATGTACATACGTTTGTAATGCAAACATAAAACTGTTTGACCAACAGCTGTCTAAGTAGTCCAAACACTCGCTCGCACCTAGCTTGGCTTAAGCAAACATTTGGAAATCTGCATATAAAGGACATCGTGAACTTTACTAGCGTTGAAATAACAGGAAGCTGTACCGGCTATGTCAATATTTTACATTGGCAAAATTGAAAGGATCCCAAAGGAATAAAAAACTCAGAAAAAAGGATGCATATATATCTAGATACATAAGTACATATGAAAGTTAGTATGTACTTACATAAAAGTCTTGTGGTGTTTATATATGAATGCATTGAAGAAGCATTTTTTATCTTTTGCTACTACTTCAGCTCATATTGCGGCATTTTTCTTTTTATCAATTGCGTTTTTATTACACATCTGTTTTTTAATAGTTTTTTTTTTTATACGCATAGATATTCATGTAATAAGTTAAAATTTGTTTGTTCAGAAGGCAATCATCTAAAAAATAAATGTTAGACTTTTGACTTAGGAGGAGATTTTAAAATAAGCAGAAATGTGTTGATGACAGACAAATAGGTAAATGAATATTTGTATTGGGAATTTCTATTTAAAAAAAAAAAACTTAGTGCGGCCATTTATGAATTTGGCTATTTTCCTTTCTGGCGGTTGTGTCTGCTGGGTGCTTAAAAGCGAGTACTTGCGAGGAAAAAAGTTCGAAGCCCGCTGAACGGAACATCCTAAATTGTGCTATCAGTTGAATAAGCTATCAGCGTCAAAAACTATCAGCTGTACGGATGTGCCGCTCCCTCAATTTGTGAGACAATGGTTGTGTTTTTGTACCCACTTTTCAGCAAGATCCAGTACGAATTTTCATGTGTTGGCGTTTTCGTACGTAAAAACTTGCAAAGTAGGGGAAATTGCAAGTTTTACTGGATTTTTACTGGATAAATTTTTAATTGCAACAATTGGCCTGTACGAAGAACAGCTGATTTTGTGTTGCTGGATGCAATTTAAACTATTTAATAAGGAAGCTATTTGTGGAGTCATTATAGTTTAAATTGAAAAATGAAGCAATTTAATCAAAAAATATATTGTTTTAAAAGGAAATTGCTGCGAATAATCAACCGCCTGTTCATAAAACTTGCAAATTATTACTGATTTCGCGCAGTGATGTCAGATTGTAGGTAAGTTCCCTATTTTAGGGATATTTTGCAGCAAATATTGTTAAAAGGCAAAAAGGGACAATTCAAATAAAAAGGGATCTTCATTTAACACAATTATCGATGCATAATTGATCAATATTCAAGAATATTCGACACTTTTACGTAATAAATCATTCTGATGATGTGATGTGGAGTAAAATTATGTATAAGTATTAAAAATTATAAGGCCAATTTTGAAATTTTTCTCCCGTTAACCAATTCAAGCGCTGATTAAGAAAGAATTTTTTCAATTGTAACTGGGGTTTAATCTGAAAAGCGGAACAAATCATCTGCTGAAATGTTAAATATGTAGTACATGTACATATGTATATAAAATATCGGCTGCTTTTGAATCAAAACAAGTCAAGTGCTCCAACGTTAACGTCCCCAAAAATCATATTCGCATGGTATGGATAGAGGAGATAAAGTTGTGTCAAAAAATGTCGCCAAATTTTGGCGTCAAAATATGACATAGTAAAAACCAGTCTTTAGACCATGCAAATAATTTATAACAGGAAAGTTTTAAGAATTACCAGTAGGTATTCAACACAAAAAAAACGTTTCTTGAAAATCTTTTAAAAAAAACTGAAGCTAATTTATGAATGTGGTAGATGTTATTAAATTCTTTTAGACCTTTAGTGAGTAATCTACCGACCATTGAATTTCGAAAGAATCTTATATGTATATTTATACTAAGGTAACTACATATATGTTACTTCGTTACTACTTAAAGATATGTTTTGAAAACTTAGGGAATTGTGTGGTATAAATTTTTAAGATGTGGGTAATTGAGGGATTTTTTCCCGATTTTCGTGGTTAACCGAGAGTGTCTGGAATCACTGGTTTCGCATTCACGCACTTTTTGGGTATTTTTTCTATGAGAACGAATTCATAGAAATTTAGTTACTGCAGAGTTGCTGGCAAGTTACTTGATGATTTGTACATGAACAAACCTAATGTCACAACGCACTCCACAAATAGCCATAATATGTGTACATATGTATATCTTAAATCGTAATCCGCCGATGCCTATTTAACTGCTCATTCCCTTATTCATATGTTCATGCGGACCGAGTTCAAATTGAATAGGAAATCGAAAAGCTAGGCTTCCGTTACGCCCAGATTTGCGACTTTTATTCAATAATTTACGAGACAGTCAACGCACTGCACATTAATGCGCGCGGCTAAATCTACATGCACATGTACATACATATGTATGTATGTATATATACGTTAGTGTCAGAATTTGAAACACCACCAGTACTGTTATATGTTAGTTACAGAGTTTGAAACACCACCAGTTGCATATAGTAAGCGATGTTAAAAATACAAATATTCAACTCAGGGTTAGAACTACGGCAAGCAATGTTGCCATCTTGGTGTGCTTTTCGCACTAAATTTAGTGCTTTTCTTTATTAGAGTTTAATGCTTGGTGCGTTTTTTGGTGCTTTTGTTTTTAGTTTGAAGACACCAAATCTATAAATCTTAACAAAAAAGGGACAAAAATTTTAGCAGTCGTAAGTTTTGTAAGAAACTTTACAAAAATCAAAACAAAATCGTGTAACGATGACAATCATAAGCTATGTTTACCAACAATATACAGAATAATCAAAACGGCTTAGGATTCGAAGAGTAGACATCTTTTTTACACAAAAATATTTTTCCCACTATGCGCCAGCGGATAATACGCTCCAACAAAGTACATTAAAAAAGAAAAATCAAATTTCGTTATGTGTTAAAGTGTTAAGCGGTCAGAAAGAAAAGTTCTTTATGCTCCTTTAGTTCACAAGATCATAAGAGACTGCAGTGTAGACTTAAACTACCACATAGTTCATGAAACTTCATTTATGGTTTTTACCTTCGTTTGATAGGAATTGTAGAAAAAATTAAGCAAAACGAAGCAAATTTTAACATTAAGGGCCAAATTCACAGTGCCGATTCGGAATTAACTACGTACTGTTGAATTTGGTCTTTAAAGAGTCAGGAAAAATTTATCAATTTTGCTTAGATCTAACCGAAACGGCAACGCTGGACACAGCTGCAAATAAGAAAATAAGAACAAGAATCTTGACGTCGCTTGAACGAAAATAACGGGTGATTTTTTTGAGGTTAGGATTTTCATGCATTAGTATTTGACAGATCACGTGGGATTTCAGACATGGTGTCAAAGAGAAAGATGCTCAGTATGCTTTGACATTTCATCATGAATAGACTTACTAACGAGCAACGCTTGCAAATCATTGAATTTTATTACCAAAATCAGTGTTCGGTTCGCTTTACGTCCGATTTATGGTCTACATAATCGACCAAGTGAGCAAACAATTAATGCGATTGTGACCAAGTTTCGCACTCAGTTTACTTTATTGGACATTAAACCAACCACACGAATGCGTACAGTGCGTACAGAAGAGAATATTGCGTCTGTTTCTGAGAGTGTTGCTGAAGACCGTGAAATGTCGATTCGTCGCCGTTCGCAGCAATTGGGTGTGCGAAACACATTTCGAACCGAACACTGATTTTGGTAATAAAATTCAATGATTTGCAAGCGTTGCTCGTTAGTAAGTCTATTCATGATGAAATGTCAAAGCATACTGAGCATCTTTCTCTTTGACACCATGTCTGAAATCCCACGTGATCTGTCAAATACTAATGCATGAAAATCAAAACCTCAAAAAAATCACCCGTTATTTGAATTTATAGAAAACGAACGTCGAACATCGAGCAAAAAATATTCATTTTTATTAATTTGAATCGGCATCCTACAATGCAATTTTTCACGCATACAAAGTCCATTAAATACTCCAATAAACATTTGGTGCTTTTTTCGAGAAAAAACGCTATTTTTCTTGGGTTTTAGTGCTTTCTCAAATTCAAAACTTGGCAACACTGACGGCAAGCCTAAATCGGAGTAAATGGGGTGAAAAGTCGTAGCAAAAAAACATCCATAGAAGATATTTTTTATGCATATTGCTCGTAATAATCTAAAGATATTTGCGTTTTTTGGACGAGTATGTTAAAATGGCCACCGACCTTTCTTTTATGTTGTAAAAAAAATATATCATAATATCATTTAATGAAGTCCTGCAACTATACTGTTTATCACAAAACATAAACTTTGCTAGTCGAATCGACCTTGAACAAATGAAGTACCAAAAATTAAAAAATTAGATATGTGTTATGACTAATTAGTAGGCCAATATCTCGAAAGCATTATAGAACAAACTGAGAATATACTTATATTCATTTAGCGTGGGCCGGAAATCCGCTTTTTTAGAATTTCGATCGGTAATAGCAAAAAATATGGTTCATTATGCTCTAAACTCAATCTGTGTGAAAGATGGCAATTTTTGGTCAATGTGCTACAAAAATAAAAATTATTAAATACATTAATTTACAAATTTTTTTATTAAAATTGCAAGTATCTTCGAAAGTATTAGTCGTACATAATTTGGTGTATGGATCTTCTTTGTAGAGAATCAAAGTAAGCTAAGACATTTTTTTTAGCACTTGAACTTTGATGGACTTGGGCGAGCCTAAGATATTGACCAAAAATTGTCATCTTTCACACTGAATACGTTTAGAGCATAATGAACCATATTTTTGCTATTACCAATCAAAATTCTAAAAAAAAACGGATTTTCGGCCCACGCTAATATGTATGTATGGTTGCTCTGGTTAAGAGGTTCGTATATTATCATTCCCAAGACAGTCCGTTCTACATTCCCGAATTTTTCCCGACGAAAGACTGTTGTTTTAGCGATCTAGTCTCTTTGAGATCGGAGAACCTCATTTCTTCTGTTTTGCTTGCAATCTAAAATACTTCCTAATTATTTTGACTGATTGATTTCTAAATTAAAGCAGTGATATTGCAATTTTGGTCATGATTTCTGACTAACAGTCAGTTTATCCGGTTTCTTCTTAATTTGAGAATGGGGAAGCGGTTTTTTCAAACTGCCATTTTTCGTGTAATTCGAAAACCGATTTTAGAAAAACTCCGAATAATCGAACACCCTAATATATATGTACTTGAATATTCAAATGAAATAGGGCTTCAAGCCAAAGGCAATAATGATTATGAAACTGACAACGGTGACAGTGATGATTGAAAAACGGCGAGAATTACTTGTAGTACGAGTAGAACAACATTTTAGTTTGATGATGGCGGTGTTGGTGCTGATGCTGGTGGTGGCATTGAGATTGCCATAAGAGCAATGTTGGCAATGAATGAATGCCATAAAGTGCAGACGATAATTTTCCATTAATGCTCTTCCTGATTGGGATTTGGAATTGCAATTGCGTTTAGGATTTACATTGACGATGGCGTCGACGAAGTGTTCAGATTTAGTTGGCGATTGGGGAGATTTTGGAAGCATCGGGATTGTGCACCACTATCACCTGTGTAGCCATATGTTTGTATATGTATATGTTCATATATACAAATATGCAAGCCTGTCTAGCCCTATTTAGTGGCTGTGTGTTTGTCAACGTTAGTGAACTGCTCTAAAAGTGATTGGGATAGTATATTTACGAGCATGCATATAGTATGTATCTACCCTGCAGGGAAGGCTACCAGTTGTGAACTAGAATGCTACCAGTAGAATGGGATAGTCGGCCGAATTATCTCCCCTGAAAGTAATAAGCGTGCCATTTTGCTCGCACCGCTCCAACAGTCGCAATGGTCGACAGAGCAAAGCATTCTTCTTCTTTGGCTCTGTAACCACCTAAGCGATTTTGGCCGAGTTCAACCAAGCTCGCCAGTCGATCCTCTTCTCTGCCAACTAGTCCTAGTCCTTCTCCACTTGGTCTTTCCATCGCAGTGGGGGCCTCCCTCTTCCTCTACTACAACCACCGGTTTCCGAGTTTAATACTTTGAGAGCTGGGGCGTCGGTGGATTGGGTTTTCACTACAGGGTACGTATTTATTAGTACGTACATATATATTAACCACCTTTCTACACATTGACACATGCTCAGTCAATTTAGTTATTGAGGGGAACTCATACAAGTTATTAGTTATATCAGTATGTGAGAAAGAATTTTAAATCGAAATTGATTTCCTCAGTTTACATTCTGACAAATTTCAATTTAATTCCGCAGAATTTCAGTTTAAGGTAGGGACGCACAATACTTAGCACAGAATTCGTTTCTAAAAATCACAATGAGTTGAGTGTTATATTTTTTTTTAAATCACTTAATAATCACTTAATATATCGCACCATGATAAAAATATAGTAAGGTAGAACCGCTGAGAGTTACTTCTAAAATTCTTGACGTTTCCAAACATTTTAATTTTTAAATTTACTCACAAACTCACACACACATTTTCATTTTCAATCTCAAGCAACAACAATTTCGAATAATTTCAATTTTTTATTTTCAATTTTATATGATTTTAAAATGCTGGCAAACTTCAAAAAAAAAATCATGGCCGGAAAAATGAGAGAACGGTTCTACCGTGCTATGTTTTTATCATGTATCGCACACCGTCTTCAAAAGAGTCACAACTCAAAATAATACGTTCGTAAGAAAATACTATTCCGTAGCACATGCTAATCATATGGGCAAGGGCGAGTTTGCCTTAGGTTTTTTTTAACAGTTTATAACAAAAATTTGCTACAGCTTTTGCTGAAACGTAAATTAAAGCTCTGTGTACATTTTTAGCGTATAATTTCAAAAATGCCAAATTTTGAGTTGTGATTCTTTTGAAAACGGTGTGCGATATGCTCCGAAGTTTTTTCTTCTAGCCCACAAAACCTGCAGCTCATCTCCTCAGAGAGTCTTATCAGGTACCCTTAGGAGCTCTGCTGTGAATCGTCTGTATGGACCGCATTTCTATAGAGTGTCAGCCCTGCCGTTCCTCATGGCCCAAAACCCTCCACAAGATTAGTCTGTTGTTAGCTCCCAGTTACACCAATACCATTTTGCAACTGCTTACTACCTTTAACGCCGGTTTTCAAGACACTTCTTTCAAGCTAGGCCCATATATACCGGCACGGTCTTCCCAATCTCAAGTTTGCAACCAGTATACCAAACTTGAGTTCCCTTGAGTCTGCGAGTTTTACTATCGGATCATTTATGAATGGTTTTAGGACATTCAAATGATCCCCTAGCTAATTAGGCAGTCTCAAAGTGCTCCAGCAAGACTCTTTTTCTATAAGTGTATCAAGAGGCGGTATTCTTGTGATGACTTCAAGCGCCTCTGTTGGGCGCGTGCCCATGGAAGTGCCGCACAGGTACCAATCGGTTTCATCACTGTACTGAAGGACCAATACGTCAGTTTCGTGGATATTCCCCAAGTTTTACCATGGAGCCTTTGACAAGTGTAAAATGCCCCGTGGCTTTATTGATACCCGCTGTGAGATATGAATTCCAGTTGAGTGTCTTACCTAGTATTACGCCTAGATATTGAGCTTCTTGTGTGAAGTCTATCTCTGTCCCACTCAATTTCGTTTTGGTCAAGTTGACGTTCTTTCTTTTGGTAAATGGGACCATGGATAGCTTTTTCAACACACCATCCTACATTTAAATTTAGAGCAGACTGCATCCTGAAGCCTAAAGTCTCCCCATCCCAGCCTACGACGTAGATAACAAGGTCATCAGCATATCCATATGCATAGAAGCCATTCCCTTTAAAGAAAGAAAGCACCCCCTTGAGGGCAGCCACGAGCGACCGCTGCCATTTTCCCACTATCTTCTACTTCGACTATTACGGTTCTGGACTTAAGTATACTTATGACCGAGTCGATTATGAGTTTAGGAATGTCCTTTCTTGTCAAGAAATTCCCACCGCGTAATCTGTTTATACTCTGTAGCCTTTTCAATAACTTGGGTTAGGCTATGTATTGCAGTAATAGTTTATCCTTGAGATAGGTGTCCCTGATATGAAAATCAATAAATTTTTCTAAGGTTTTGATTAGAAAAGCGCTCGAGCTTGTGGCTCTGTACGCCTTTGGAAGAAGATCTTGGGTTTTCCCGCTTTGGGTATGATTATGACGTGCACCTTTCCCATGATGATGGTAAGCAAACAAGAAGTAGACTCGCTCTCAAGAGTCTATTTAAGATACTAAATATGGGCCCTAGGTCCTGCTGCAGCAGACATGAGTAAATGCCAAATTACGGAAAATAAGTACATAAATCCCTAAAAACGATGTTTCCGCAGCAGTAGAGTCAGCTACATTCCTTAAAACTATTTGGGAAATTTTATACGATTACGACAACAACCATGTCTATCACAAGTAGGGTGACAGGTAACAAGACCAACGGAAATAACGTCAATTGACCCTATTTCACATATTGTTGCGAAATAAAGTCAACCGATATTATTACTTTTTCAAACGCGAAATAAAGTCAACAAAAATTTGGAAATAAAGTAAATGATGCTAGTTTCTAATTCAAATGGAAATAGCGTCAACAATGCTTAAAGTATGTAAATTCAAAGAAAAAAATGTTATTCTTGCATAGTACGTAAGATATGAATTTTACAATAAACATTGCACCGTAAGTGTTTCCATAGATGAAAGAGGTTATTGCCAAATCCTTAGTACTATTCAATCAAGACCATCAACCACCACCACCAATTGATTTTATTACAAATCTTAAAATTATGAATATGATAAAAACACGATGCGAAAAACGAAACGCAAAAAGAGCTGGAAAATGAAAAATATTTCATGAAGAAAGTAGAAATGATCCAGAACATGCAAAACACAATGAATGAACACTATTAAATTCAAGGCTAATAAAACATGGCCGCCTTTACGCTTTGTGCAGACTGCTATTCAAAAATTGTGCAAAATTCCCCGCCTGCCAACACAGCAAAAATTTTCCAATAACTTACAAATATCATCATAAGTCCTTTTTTGAATGAAAATATTTAAATAGAAGCTTGTTTAGAGAGAAAAAAAACCTTCCGATAACCGTCCCTATGACTCCTGCACGACTTTACAACTAACTTAATGTTAGTTTTGTCACACCTAATTAAAAGTTAGTTATTTACCAAATCCCGCAAAAAAGCTAACTATAAGATGGCTATTTTTTTATCAATTGATACATTTTTTTCTGCAGGGTATCTACACTTACATATACATGCTCAGATGTGGACACTCAAATACGTGCGTGCCAAATTTTTTTATGAAAATATTATTTTTAAATACGAACATTTTTAAACGATAATCAAATATAAAGTACTCATTTTTACTATGCATTATTTCCCTCAGTGTAAGACAGAAGTGTGCTCGGACGTTTGAGTGGGTCTAAGTGAGGTTGTCGATGAGCCCTGGTCAAAGCAACATCGCAAAAAATAGAGAAAAAAAGTTTTTTCTTAACAGCGGTCGTCCCTCGGCAGGCAATGGCAAACCTCCGAGTGTACTTCAGCCATGAAAAGCAGCTTCTCATAAAAATATAATCGCCGTTCGGAGTCGGCGTAAAACTGTAGGTCCCTCCGCTTTGTGTGACAGCATCAAGGCGCACGGCACAAGTCGGAGGAGAAGCTCCAAACACTAATATATTTGCATTAATTNAGCCATGAAAAGCAGCTTCTCATAAAAATATAATCGCCGTTCGGAGTCGGCGTAAAACTTTTGGTCCCTCCGCTTTGTGTGACAGCATCAAGGCGCACGGCACAAGTCGGAGGAGAAGCTCCAAACACTAATATATTTGCATTAATTGGATTTAAGTGCTATGTATTGATTTATGCAAAAAATTCGCCCCAAAATTTTTTTGAGTTGATCGCTCTTTAGATCTAGGTATGCGATATGTCCACCCTAAAATTCAACAATGAGAAATCCAACTGTAGAATCAATATTGAAACCCTCGGCATGTGATTTCTACCTTCGGAATCTCAACTAGCTAATTCTTAGCCAAGGCATTTCGACATTTCAGAATTAGGAATGAGTTCCAATATGTTTTTGAACGCGCGGTCATCCTAATGTACCAACATACTATGAAAACTTTGTTGTGAAACGCAATGCATGTTTTCGACTATTGACTATTTTTAGATCATTCGTCTGTCAAATATTCAAATTTGAATTGTGTCACTTTGATGTATTTTCAGTAACATAATACATAAGTTTCTCATCACACAATCTGGGGACCACTATACAAATTTACATTAGCATATATGTATGTACATAGGTAGGGTTCATGAATTGTAAAATAGTAAATGATCGCTTAAAAATGGGCATACGTAAATTTGTAGAAATAAGTGTATTTATACATACTCGCATATGTATGTGCTGACCCTCATACATGCATGCCGAGCCCTAACCGTCAAAGAGCGAACTTCA
>NW_016170951.1:0-15097 GCF_001687245.7 Rhagoletis zephyria
ACTAATGCATGAAAATCCTAACCTCAAAAAAATCACCCGTTATTACACATCAAGCGTAACTAGTATAGAAGTAGTGCTATATCACAACAAAAAATTCGGAAAATAAAAACAGATATAGTCCATTGAATTAAAATCTAAAATGGGAATAAAGGTAAAATCAAAATATCACGTAATACAAATCTTGGAATTTGAGCTAGCTTTTTACGCACAGCGTTCAATTTTGGTTGGTCCCATGCGAGTTGTATGTGCATCGGAAATTTGAATATTAGGTTGGCCTGCACGGCGGAAAAAAGCATCGGTTACTAATATATGAAGTTTTACAGTGCAGTTGTATTTATTTAGTGAGGTAGAATTTAAGTTATTAGAATTTAGTGATGTAAAAAGGTACTCTGGTCGAAGGGTGTTTAGTACTTAAAAATACTTTTTCAAGGATATTCCACCACCTTGCAATACCTCAAATAATAAAGTTAGGAAGAAATTTATTTTTTTCTGATTTTAGGGTTCACCAAGAGTGGACATCTTTATGACCCCAAAATAAATTCAAACATATATTTTTCTTTTTGTTGTCTACAGTGATTTCAACAAATCATTCATTTCCATATTTGCTTTTTAATTCATATTTATTTGCAAACTTATAATTTTACCGCTTTAACATACATACTACATACTTACAGACATGTGTAGAACAATGCAATATGGCAGTAGCTTGAGCATGCTGCTCAACGAACCATACCAGCCATGTATACTTCACCTGCTCTGTTTATTTTGCACCCACACCATCTTTTTATTTGCCAAACGACCAATGCACATAGACTTGAAGTCTGCTGGTTGACTTAATGGCTGGCTGGCTGGCTGGCTGTTTGACCAGCTGCTTGCAACGTACGTTGAATGTTGGCCTTTAGCACTAAACCATAGCACACGTGTACTTTCGAATGCAAGTATTTTTTCATATTTTTCCTGTTACTCGAATGGTTTTTTTGTACATTAATTTGCTCGACTCAGACTTTGGGCCAAATGGAATGCATAAAGTTCAACGCTAAAAATATGTATACATACGCATACATAAAACGCCACTATTTGCTACATAAATAACTTCAGTTATTAAAGCAACAAGAAAACAAAAACAAATTGTACAAGTATGTAAATATGCACTTTTTTATAAAACCACAAGCCGACGGCATATTTCTATTTCATGCCTCTAAGTACATCCTATTTTTCCGCTCCTTCCTATTCCTGTATAATGCGCTCGTTAAACTCCAACAATAGCTATGTTTGTCCTTTACAGTGTGGCCGCTTTTTGCGGCATTGTGATAAACAAACTAAAATATTTCTATCACAATCTACCGGAAATGCATCATTTGGCTTGTTTGCACGCTTGTCCCTTTGAATCCTAGTCAAATGCTAGATTTAGTGCAAGAAATGTGTATACTTAAGTTGGAATCGCGAGAATAATAATAATAATAATAGATTGGCGCTTACACATATGTTAGTGTTTGGCCGAGCTTCTCCTCCGATTTGTGGCGTGCGCCTTGATGTTGTCACACAAAGCGGAGGGACCTACAGTTTTACGCCGACTCCGAACGGCGATTGTATTTTTATGAGAAGCTGTTTTTCATGGCAGAAATACGCTCGGAGGTTTGCCATTGCCTGCCGAGGGAATCGCGAGAATACCTTAATAAAAAAAGAAGCATGGCATGGTCACAAGAGTTAGAAGTAGAAATTCATTTGAATTTCAAGTTTTAGGTGGAGATAAATGTTAGCTTTGCTGATGACGATGATTTTTTCCATGACCCTTATAGTATGTTCAAACAGGCCAGTAAACTAAGTTTGGTGTTCACACACATTCAATTAAGTTGAAACAATTAGCGTTTGACAGCTGTTACTATTTTTATTTCGTTTGTTAAAAGTTTTGTCTGAACAAAATGGAGAGATTTTCAACTTTAGATAAAATTGTTTTGGTATATAATAGAAATATTTAACTTTTCCAGTCAATACGGTAAAGATTTTATTGCAGACTGGCTTTTTTAAGAAAAAAAAAAATAAATGTTTTTGCTATTTCATTTGAATGATATTTCATATATCTGACATTTCGTTTTTCTGACATTTCGTTTTCTTATTGAACATACCCTCAAATGATGGTTTTTTATGAGAAGCTTTTCGAAGAAGAAAAATCACACATTATTTTATTATCAGAAAATAAACACTGATTTTGGTCCGATCACTCCGAAAGTCCGGGTCGTAAAAAATAGTTTTGTAGAAGAAACCTTGGTTTTGGATGAAAATTCATGACCCAAAGGTCTCCAAGCAAGCTTTTTAGCCAACGGTTAGGAGTAGAGAGGGGGTAGGTGTCTGATAGTTATAATAATTATTTGAGGAAAAAATTTGAAATGTGTCTTGTTCTAGATTATGGACGGAGACTGCTCTCTGAAGTGTAAGAGCCTTTGATACGTAGCCATTCGGCGGCCTACAGAACCTGCAGTCCATCTCCGCAGAGAGCCCCGTTTTACTAAGATGCTATCTTAACTTGCAGTGTCCTACCAGGTAGTCCTCCGGTCCTCCCGACTAAGATTCACCAGTCGTTCCAAGTTTCCCCTAGAGGGAGATAATTATTTTTTAAATAATAGTTTCCCTTTGACATTAGCCATAGGGCGGCAAACTGAGAATCCGCTCTGCTGTGTATTTCTTTGGCCGACGCTTCGACTGATTAAATCCTGAATATAAATTCATTTCAAGAACAAATGCTTTTATGAACTTTTATAATAACAAAAGAAAAACACAATCAAAGAACTAAATAACGTTACCTCATTAAAAAATCGGCCAAAAACGGCCTTTGTTTTTCATTTTATTCATAAACGACATCGGGTTATGCTTTGCAACTGCTAAGTTTCTTTTTGTACGCTGACGACTTAATAACTTATTCAGTGATAAAAAGCCCTAGTGACTCTTTTGCTCTGGGATTGACAAATTGCATATCTGGTGTTTAAAGAATCAATTGTGTCTTAATATAAAAAAATGCTATAAAATTATATTTGCCAAACTACATAAGCCTCTGCAAACTTCGTATCATATTTCTAGCTCGCTTTTATTGCCGCATAATGAAATTAAGGACCTTGGGATTTATTTCGACTCGAAGCTGTCGTTCCTTACGCATATAAACTGCATTATCGATATGCGTTCTCCATGCTAGCTTTTGTTCGTCGAATAACTAAAGATTTTCGGGATCCTTACACATTTAAGACTTTATATTCTGCTTTTATCCGATCTAAGTTTTCGCATTCATTTGAAATCCATACCAGCAAATTCATATACTAAGTCGTTTGGAGTCTGTGCAAAAGGTTTTTATATAATTGCTATAGCACGTGTACGTACGTGTGTGTGGTTTGTACTTGATTTCAAAAAAACAAATGGTTGCATATCTTTAGGCATTTTTTTTTTACAAATTTCCTCAACACTGCTGGCTAAAATAAATGAAAAATCCTTTTTTTCTTCATTTGGTTCTTGATTTATGATAAATTATCTCATTTCTATTTAATTTATTGACAGATTTTGCAAAGCGAAATTACTTGATTTCAGCATGATTTGCTTATAAATTACAAATGAGCCGTAAATTACGATAATGCGAATATGCTTGATGTTTACAACACAAAAAAAAAAAAATTCAAAATTTTCCTCAATTTCTTCCCATCGGACGCCAATACTCCTACGACAAAGTTACTTTTGCTATGCACGTGCACATTTTTTTAAGGCAAACAATTTTATTATCAAATACCATATATACATACATACGTATGAAAATACGTATGAAGCACCTATTCATACCGGCTACAACCACCTGTTGCAAATGCTGTGTCACATTGCGCAGCTGCGAAAATTAAGAACGAAAACAGAGTTAGTTTCAGTAAAGAGAATTCTGTATATATGTAGTGCGAGTACAAATTTATAGGGCAGTATGTCTACGCATTGGAATAATCGAATAAAATTTTTAAGGGAAATTACATATATTTTTTTATAGCTGATCCATAATTAACCTACTTATAATCGCATACTTTTTTTTGGCTGTAACATCCTATCAGCTTGCTATAAAATTCACGTCCTCTGATGCAAATCAAAAGTCACTCAATTGTGAGTACAAAAGCGCAGCCGGTTTTCCACAAACACTCAGTTTGTCTTCTGCTTCAGTGCTCACCTTTGAGCATGTTTTTCCGTATATTGCTCATTCTACGAGTATGTGGTGAATTTTTTGAATGAGTCCTTAAGGTCCGAAAACGCTGTTGACCGTAATTTGCATTTGATTTGAGTAAACAAATTATTTCTGACTCAATGTCGTAGTTCAAATGCATTTCGCTGTGCTGTTGATAAATAGAGTTCGTTATGCTGTGCCGTGCGAAAGTCTTTTGTTGAGGAGAGTTATGTTAACTGTTTTGCCAAAGATTGTCTGCTTTTCAATATTTCGTTCCATGTGTTGAGCGAGTGACCAAAGTATCATCAAGATATAGATATAAGTGGAAACATAAATAATATAGATGAACCCCTACATATGTTTTTAATGATTTTAGTGAAAGAAAATTGTTCGCAAATACAAAATAAATAACAGAAAATCGTGTGCATTTAAAGAAAATTCCGTGAAAAGGCTGTAATGTGAGTTGGTAGTACTGCGTTTGGCAGAGGATAACAAAAAATTACATATGCTTGACATAAGGTAAGCCAATCAGCATGCCCACCACTTAGGTCGTTACTATGATTTTAACCAGAATTAGAAATAAAAATTCTAAGCGGCCTACAATGAAGAAAAATATCTGAGAAAGGACACAGCTCCTTTCACGTGTTGGAGGAGGCATCCCTTAATTTTGGTACAAATATTGTTGAATGAAATTCAGCACCTCGTCGAAAGTATACAGTTAACGGTTGTCAACCGCCAATGATCGTAAATCTATAAAATCTATAAATAAGTGGGCCTGTTTAAATGCACAGATAATTTTTTATTTGTGTGGCGGTGCACTCGAAATCCAGCTGTTGCACCGACACACAAAAAAAGTGATCGGTATATTTAACCAGACCCACTTACTGACATGTATCTAAACCCGCTGAATCTAAATATGAGGTCCTCTAAAATTTCGAGTAAATTGCGAATTTTTGGCAATTTTTTTCTGTTTTTTGTATTTTAATCGAAACTTAGTAGATGTACGAGAGAAACGGACCTCAGATTCAGATTCAGCAGGTTTAGATACATGTCGGTAGGTGGGTGTGGGTAAAAGCACACACTTGTTTTTTTTTTGTGCCGGTGTTATGAACAAAATATTAAACACTAATTTCCGGCAAATACCAACATCTAAGCAATAAAGTGAGTAAATGTCAGAGAAGTTAAATTTATGGATTACATATGTACATATATTTGATGTTTGATTCTTGCTTTGTCCCCTCGATAGCGGCTGTTGTTAAGGTACGTATGCACATTAGAGTGGTGCAAAATTGCATGTGGAAAAGCAAAGTCGGAATTTGAAATCAAGATACATTAAGAGATCGCTCAAAGTGCTCAAAGCTTCCCATATGGGAAAAAAACTTTTATATACCATATAGATTTCTTGAGAATCAATATTTTTTGATTGATCTGTTTCTGCTAAGAGGACTCCCAGTAATTATACCCAATTATTTATTTAACCATTTTTTCATAGTAACTTTATTTTATATGTAAGCCAAACCCCCCAGAAAATGCCAGAAGATGCATTGGAAAAATAAAAAATCTTCAGTATAAAAACTGGTTAATTAACAACTGGATGTTGTTATTGGAAGTCGGAAGTCTTCTGAAAAAAGGAGTTTTCCGATCGAAAAATATTAATTTTCAAGAATTCTATAACATTTCTACGAAAAGTTGTTGTTTTCTCGTATAAAATACATAGAAAACTTTGAGCGACCTGTAAATATATATTTTTTTGATTTCAAAATAAAAAATAGTAGTATATTTCTTCGATATAGAACAACCCCTTGGGAGAGCATTACAATTCCGATTTTACTTATTGTGGACCACCCTAAGGTACATACAAAGCGCGTCAGTCGTTTGTCTTCTGTACCAACTGACGTCAATTGGAAATGCCAAGCGAAGCCAAATCCTTCTCCACTTGGTATTTCCATCGCAGTGCGGACCTCTCTCTTCCTTTGCTGCCATCAGCGGAGCCGCTGCGTTTTAATTTGCTTTACTGTCCATGCCGTTCTAAAGTTCATACATCTCCTCGTTCCTTTGTATGCGGTACTCGCCGTCGCCAATGCGTGAAGTTCTGAACACATTGAAAACGACGAGCTACGGACCACAGCTTCCAATTTGTCTTCTTCATTATCTAAACGCTTTGTCGATGGCGACATGATTTCTTTGGACGCGGCAGCGACATCATGAATTTGTATGAGTTTGACATAAAAGAAGAGGAAGAACCTTATCTGTCGCCAGAAAAATAGAAATAGATCTAATCTACCCACAACCACAGCCGTCGCGTAGTCCGGTCGTCGCCAAAATAATTATCTACATAAGAGTACGTGTTAAAATAATTTGACAGCTGTGGTCCGTAGCTCGTCCTTTTCATTGTGTTTGGCCTATAAAGGGCCGTAAATCTTCCCAAAAATCTTTCTCTCGAACACTCCAAGAGCCGCCTCATCGGATGTTGTGATTGTTCATGCTTCCCCGCCATATACCGGGCACGATGAGTGACTTATAGAGAGACTTTATTTCTGAATTGCCTACTGAGTCCAAAGTAGCACTTGCTGGCAAGAGTAAATCTGCGTGCTCCAATAATTTTCTCCAACATCAGATTAAAGAAATCACACGAAAGGCGGTCACCTTATCGGAGAGAACCTTCCTGGTATTATTGCTCAACGTCATTTTACTCACCCGTATCAGAAACCAAACTCAGACATCGTAGCGTATACGCATTTCCTTTCAGTGCTGTCGAAAGCGGCTTTGAAGTCGACGAATATACATAAATAGGTGGCGACTGTCGATCCTATTCTCGCGTGTTTTTTCCAAGATTTGGCGTATTGTGAACGCCTGATCTATGGTGGAGTTTCCAAGTCTAAGGCCACACTGATAGGACCCAATAAGTTCGTTGACTGTGGGTTTCCTCTTTCACACAAATCACTCGCGAAGGGCGGGGTTGCCTTTCTTTACCTTTCCTACAGTTCTCACCTATGGAGATAGACTACGAATAAACCGTATGGTAAGCGATGCTCCATTCCTTAGTGCATCAAAAATCCGTGCATCACTTCTTCAATCCAAATAAAAATAAGTTCTTCCTGCAACTATATGAAAAGCAGTGAATGATGCCGGTTTGAGGTCTCAAACACCTCGCAGGAAGCGTTTAGAGTTCGCACGTGCATTCCGACACAGCGTCGTATTTTCCGACGAATCCAAGTTCAACCTCTTTTGGGTCTGATTGCTGACTCTGGATAAAGCCGGGAGAAGCACACAACCATAAAAATACTATTAAAACTATAAAAACACGGTGGCAGTGGGCTTGCATGGCTGTCAGCAGCGTTGGTAACTTGGTAGTAATTGACGGATGAATGCATCATTAAAAATTTAGTAAATACTCTACACTTTCGTAATTTAGCAATCAGCGCCACAGGTGGTTTTTGGAAGTTACAAGTTTTACATCAAAAAAAGTGAACGTTCCTTTTGGTTACGCAGTGCTTGAACTCATATATTCATACATGTTTATATATGTATTTGGGATGATAAATATGCACACGTAGTGTAGAATGAAACGAAATGGTGAAATATGTTTCAAATATAAAATCCACACCTGTCGCTCGTTAGCTCGCGCGGTTTTCACAGGTCCTTTGATTGTTAAACGATTTCTATTGCCCACAGCTTGATTGACAGCTGTTCGGCTATACAAGCCCTTGCTTTCAACGTAACCATTTGGACAACACTCAGCTAAGAGTGTCAATAGCATACGACAGCTTTGCTGCAAGCGGTTAATGGTTTTGCATGGTTCGCCACTTAAGGTGACGACTACTAAATTAGCCAAATGTCCGCATGATAAAAGCGAATATGAAGTTGCTGTTTCGTGCATAAGTAAAACTGTGGTTGTGCATGCGAAAGGTTACCAAAGTTTTATTTCTGAGTAGAGAAATTCTGCGACATATTTACAGCGAAAAAAATAATAATAGTTACCACTCGGTGGGCCGCTGCACAGTGGTTCAAAACTTGCCTGTACTGTTCATAATTTACTGGCGCTTCATTTTTTACTCAATTTGATTATTATTTTTTTAACGAATTCTTATGTTTTTATTATGTAACATTTATTAACTGGAACAGGATTATCGATTTTCTTCAAAATTGTTACTTTTTCCGCACCTTGCACCAACAAATTTAATATAAACNGCCGCATAATGAAATTAAGGACCTTGGGATTTATTTCGACTCGAAGCTGTCGTTCCTTACGCATATAAACTGCATTATCGATATGCGTTCTCCATGCTAGCTTTTGTTCGTCGAATAACTAAAGATTTTCGGGATCCTTACACATTTAAGACTTTATATTCTGCTTTTATCCGATCTAAGTTTTCGCATTCATTTGAAATCCATACCAGCAAATTCATATACTAAGTCGTTTGGAGTCTGTGCAAAAGGTTTTTATATAATTGCTATAGCACGTGTACGTACGTGTGTGTGGTTTGTACTTGATTTCAAAAAAACAAATGGTTGCATATCTTTAGGCATTTTTTTTTTACAAATTTCCTCAACACTGCTGGCTAAAATAAATGAAAAATCCTTTTTTTCTTCATTTGGTTCTTGATTTATGATAAATTATCTCATTTCTATTTAATTTATTGACAGATTTTGCAAAGCGAAATTACTTGATTTCAGCATGATTTGCTTATAAATTACAAATGAGCCGTAAATTACGATAATGCGAATATGCTTGATGTTTACAACACAAAAAAAAAAAAATTCAAAATTTTCCTCAATTTCTTCCCATCGGACGCCAATACTCCTACGACAAAGTTACTTTTGCTATGCACGTGCACATTTTTTTAAGGCAAACAATTTTATTATCAAATACCATATATACATACATACGTATGAAAATACGTATGAAGCACCTATTCATACCGGCTACAACCACCTGTTGCAAATGCTGTGTCACATTGCGCAGCTGCGAAAATTAAGAACGAAAACAGAGTTAGTTTCAGTAAAGAGAATTCTGTATATATGTAGTGCGAGTACAAATTTATAGGGCAGTATGTCTACGCATTGGAATAATCGAATAAAATTTTTAAGGGAAATTACATATATTTTTTTATAGCTGATCCATAATTAACCTACTTATAATCGCATACTTTTTTTTGGCTGTAACATCCTATCAGCTTGCTATAAAATTCACGTCCTCTGATGCAAATCAAAAGTCACTCAATTGTGAGTACAAAAGCGCAGCCGGTTTTCCACAAACACTCAGTTTGTCTTCTGCTTCAGTGCTCACCTTTGAGCATGTTTTTCCGTATATTGCTCATTCTACGAGTATGTGGTGAATTTTTTGAATGAGTCCTTAAGGTCCGAAAACGCTGTTGACCGTAATTTGCATTTGATTTGAGTAAACAAATTATTTCTGACTCAATGTCGTAGTTCAAATGCATTTCGCTGTGCTGTTGATAAATAGAGTTCGTTATGCTGTGCCGTGCGAAAGTCTTTTGTTGAGGAGAGTTATGTTAACTGTTTTGCCAAAGATTGTCTGCTTTTCAATATTTCGTTCCATGTGTTGAGCGAGTGACCAAAGTATCATCAAGATATAGATATAAGTGGAAACATAAATAATATAGATGAACCCCTACATATGTTTTTAATGATTTTAGTGAAAGAAAATTGTTCGCAAATACAAAATAAATAACAGAAAATCGTGTGCATTTAAAGAAAATTCCGTGAAAAGGCTGTAATGTGAGTTGGTAGTACTGCGTTTGGCAGAGGATAACAAAAAATTACATATGCTTGACATAAGGTAAGCCAATCAGCATGCCCACCACTTAGGTCGTTACTATGATTTTAACCAGAATTAGAAATAAAAATTCTAAGCGGCCTACAATGAAGAAAAATATCTGAGAAAGGACACAGCTCCTTTCACGTGTTGGAGGAGGCATCCCTTAATTTTGGTACAAATATTGTTGAATGAAATTCAGCACCTCGTCGAAAGTATACAGTTAACGGTTGTCAACCGCCAATGATCGTAAATCTATAAAATCTATAAATAAGTGGGCCTGTTTAAATGCACAGATAATTTTTTATTTGTGTGGCGGTGCACTCGAAATCCAGCTGTTGCACCGACACACAAAAAAAGTGATCGGTATATTTAACCAGACCCACTTACTGACATGTATCTAAACCCGCTGAATCTAAATATGAGGTCCTCTAAAATTTCGAGTAAATTGCGAATTTTTGGCAATTTTTTTCTGTTTTTTGTATTTTAATCGAAACTTAGTAGATGTACGAGAGAAACGGACCTCAGATTCAGATTCAGCAGGTTTAGATACATGTCGGTAGGTGGGTGTGGGTAAAAGCACACACTTGTTTTTTTTTTGTGCCGGTGTTATGAACAAAATATTAAACACTAATTTCCGGCAAATACCAACATCTAAGCAATAAAGTGAGTAAATGTCAGAGAAGTTAAATTTATGGATTACATATGTACATATATTTGATGTTTGATTCTTGCTTTGTCCCCTCGATAGCGGCTGTTGTTAAGGTACGTATGCACATTAGAGTGGTGCAAAATTGCATGTGGAAAAGCAAAGTCGGAATTTGAAATCAAGATACATTAAGAGATCGCTCAAAGTGCTCAAAGCTTCCCATATGGGAAAAAAACTTTTATATACCATATAGATTTCTTGAGAATCAATATTTTTTGATTGATCTGTTTCTGCTAAGAGGACTCCCAGTAATTATACCCAATTATTTATTTAACCATTTTTTCATAGTAACTTTATTTTATATGTAAGCCAAACCCCCCAGAAAATGCCAGAAGATGCATTGGAAAAATAAAAAATCTTCAGTATAAAAACTGGTTAATTAACAACTGGATGTTGTTATTGGAAGTCGGAAGTCTTCTGAAAAAAGGAGTTTTCCGATCGAAAAATATTAATTTTCAAGAATTCTATAACATTTCTACGAAAAGTTGTTGTTTTCTCGTATAAAATACATAGAAAACTTTGAGCGACCTGTAAATATATATTTTTTTGATTTCAAAATAAAAAATAGTAGTATATTTCTTCGATATAGAACAACCCCTTGGGAGAGCATTACAATTCCGATTTTACTTATTGTGGACCACCCTAAGGTACATACAAAGCGCGTCAGTCGTTTGTCTTCTGTACCAACTGACGTCAATTGGAAATGCCAAGCGAAGCCAAATCCTTCTCCACTTGGTATTTCCATCGCAGTGCGGACCTCTCTCTTCCTTTGCTGCCATCAGCGGAGCCGCTGCGTTTTAATTTGCTTTACTGTCCATGCCGTTCTAAAGTTCATACATCTCCTCGTTCCTTTGTATGCGGTACTCGCCGTCGCCAATGCGTGAAGTTCTGAACACATTGAAAACGACGAGCTACGGACCACAGCTTCCAATTTGTCTTCTTCATTATCTAAACGCTTTGTCGATGGCGACATGATTTCTTTGGACGCGGCAGCGACATCATGAATTTGTATGAGTTTGACATAAAAGAAGAGGAAGAACCTTATCTGTCGCCAGAAAAATAGAAATAGATCTAATCTACCCACAACCACAGCCGTCGCGTAGTCCGGTCGTCGCCAAAATAATTATCTACATAAGAGTACGTGTTAAAATAATTTGACAGCTGTGGTCCGTAGCTCGTCCTTTTCATTGTGTTTGGCCTATAAAGGGCCGTAAATCTTCCCAAAAATCTTTCTCTCGAACACTCCAAGAGCCGCCTCATCGGATGTTGTGATTGTTCATGCTTCCCCGCCATATACCGGGCACGATGAGTGACTTATAGAGAGACTTTATTTCTGAATTGCCTACTGAGTCCAAAGTAGCACTTGCTGGCAAGAGTAAATCTGCGTGCTCCAATAATTTTCTCCAACATCAGATTAAAGAAATCACACGAAAGGCGGTCACCTTATCGGAGAGAACCTTCCTGGTATTATTGCTCAACGTCATTTTACTCACCCGTATCAGAAACCAAACTCAGACATCGTAGCGTATACGCATTTCCTTTCAGTGCTGTCGAAAGCGGCTTTGAAGTCGACGAATATACATAAATAGGTGGCGACTGTCGATCCTATTCTCGCGTGTTTTTTCCAAGATTTGGCGTATTGTGAACGCCTGATCTATGGTGGAGTTTCCAAGTCTAAGGCCACACTGATAGGACCCAATAAGTTCGTTGACTGTGGGTTTCCTCTTTCACACAAATCACTCGCGAAGGGCGGGGTTGCCTTTCTTTACCTTTCCTACAGTTCTCACCTATGGAGATAGACTACGAATAAACCGTATGGTAAGCGATGCTCCATTCCTTAGTGCATCAAAAATCCGTGCATCACTTCTTCAATCCAAATAAAAATAAGTTCTTCCTGCAACTATATGAAAAGCAGTGAATGATGCCGGTTTGAGGTCTCAAACACCTCGCAGGAAGCGTTTAGAGTTCGCACGTGCATTCCGACACAGCGTCGTATTTTCCGACGAATCCAAGTTCAACCTCTTTTGGGTCTGATTGCTGACTCTGGATAAAGCCGGGAGAAGCACACAACCATAAAAATACTATTAAAACTATAAAAACACGGTGGCAGTGGGCTTGCATGGCTGTCAGCAGCGTTGGTAACTTGGTAGTAATTGACGGATGAATGCATCATTAAAAATTTAGTAAATACTCTACACTTTCGTAATTTAGCAATCAGCGCCACAGGTGGTTTTTGGAAGTTACAAGTTTTACATCAAAAAAAGTGAACGTTCCTTTTGGTTACGCAGTGCTTGAACTCATATATTCATACATGTTTATATATGTATTTGGGATGATAAATATGCACACGTAGTGTAGAATGAAACGAAATGGTGAAATATGTTTCAAATATAAAATCCACACCTGTCGCTCGTTAGCTCGCGCGGTTTTCACAGGTCCTTTGATTGTTAAACGATTTCTATTGCCCACAGCTTGATTGACAGCTGTTCGGCTATACAAGCCCTTGCTTTCAACGTAACCATTTGGACAACACTCAGCTAAGAGTGTCAATAGCATACGACAGCTTTGCTGCAAGCGGTTAATGGTTTTGCATGGTTCGCCACTTAAGGTGACGACTACTAAATTAGCCAAATGTCCGCATGATAAAAGCGAATATGAAGTTGCTGTTTCGTGCATAAGTAAAACTGTGGTTGTGCATGCGAAAGGTTACCAAAGTTTTATTTCTGAGTAGAGAAATTCTGCGACATATTTACAGCGAAAAAAATAATAATAGTTACCACTCGGTGGGCCGCTGCACAGTGGTTCAAAACTTGCCTGTACTGTTCATAATTTACTGGCGCTTCATTTTTTACTCAATTTGATTATTATTTTTTTAACGAATTCTTATGTTTTTATTATGTAACATTTATTAACTGGAACAGGATTATCGATTTTCTTCAAAATTGTTACTTTTTCCGCACCTTGCACCAACAAATTTAATATAAACCTATACAAATTCGAAAATTCCGGCTCAACTGGCCTCTTGCTAATTTTATAAGCTTTCATTAAAAAAAAAAAATCAAAGCTAATCAAATTGGTTGAAAAATTTGGGCTCCAGTGAATTATGAACATTAAATTCCAGTATTGAACCACTGAGCGCCGTGACTGAGTGGTTAGAGAAGAGTACTATCACTCCGTAGGTACTAATTTCGAAAAAAGTGTTTTTCTAAGAGCTGCCACCTCGGCAGGCAATGGCAAACCTCCGAGTGTACTTCTGCAATGAAAATTCTTTTCATAAAACCATTTGCCGTAAGGGGCGGCATGAAATTGTAGGTCCCTCTTCTTTGAGTAAAAACATCACGAAACCAGCAAAATTGTAAGATCCAAGATATGATTATTATTGCCTACATTTTTTCGTTAAGTGTTGAACTGAGCTTCTGCACCGATTTGTGATGAATGTGTGCTGTCTCACCACCTTCGAAGGGAAATTGTATACCAGTTGTTCTTTCAGTGCTACTGAAATTCCAGTATTTCGTCGGCGGTGGTAAGTACGTAATGATCGGGAAATGTTGTTCCGCTGCTGGGATATTGTGGAATTGGACATTCTTGAGTGATGAAAATTTAACTACGGCAATGCCTCTGCTGAACATATTTATGACCGTTAACTTTCTGCACGTGCCACAGTGGTATAGCCCAATAAATTTTTTTTTTTGGAAAAAATTAAAGGAGTTGTCGCAGAACCTCAGTTTTCCTCATTCAACATTTATTAGCAAAAAACACAACGAAAAATTGGCATGATCGATTTATCTATTTTAACTCATATAAAATATCAATTTCCGCCGAAATCCCACTGAGCATGGTGCTGGGATTTTATAGCAAAAGTGTTTGTGCAGTATTTTTCAATTATCACGTGCGTACAAAGGGAAGACAAGCACTACATAAGTAAGTAAGTAAGTAGCTTGTGACAAACAATGACTACTTATTGGCTTCCTCTTCGCATCCATGCATCGCTGTACTGGCTGTTTGCTGCCGACTTCTGTTTTCACCACACTTCCAACCGCAGTGGTTGCACTGAACAATGGCGGTGGTTACACAGTAGTATCCCTGCAGTAAAATTTATATACAGTCTGTTAAAGCGCTAGTTTCGCCCTATACATTTCAGAACTATCTCTGAACTAGTGCAAAACGGCTGCAGAGAGGGACAGTTGAAACTTTTGGTGTGCTAGTTGCGCTCTATTGAGAAGTAAATACACAAATTTTCACTTCTCGTACAATACTAAAATAGCTCAGCGGGAAGACCTCCGACTCTAAACTCTAACATCGTTGGTCGCGAGTTCAAATCGCGGTGGAGGCAGTTGTGATTTGCAGATTTAATAAATTTAAATTGCTGAGTGCCGCTTTAAAATTGAAGAGAAAATTATCAAATTTAATATAAATAAAATAAAAGAAT
>NW_016170952.1:0-1124 GCF_001687245.7 Rhagoletis zephyria
AAAAAAACAATTATTCCCTCCTAAACCAAGCAAAAGTGCCACTGTGCGGCGTGCAGTTAGGCAGCAACTGTGTTGTGCAAACACAAAGCGACAGCAGTAATAATTTGCAACGAAGAGCAAATAGCCAAGTCGACGTTGGCGAGGGAGACAAACAGGCGGCGAAATACAAGCGACACACAAGCAAGCCAAGAATGATAGAATACAAGACTGCGCCAATGAGAGGATTTTTGAGCGTAATTTTTGCGCGACGTCATCTTGGTGCAATTGTGAGAGAGAAATGCCAAAACGCATATAAAAATATTCTAACAATGCAGAAAAGTGTGTTAATTTTAATATTACAAGGCCCAATTATGTAGGAATCAATAAATATACAAAGATTGATTAATTAGGAACACGTAGCAATAATTTTGGACACGTAGCCCTTTAGGTAAGTACGATTTTTAACAAATGAAAAAATAGATGTACTAACCAGTGTTGCCGCGCATAATTTTTAGTGGCAGCCAAATTCCTTTAAAAAACGGGCTAAAAAAGAGCTAAAAAAATCGTTGTGGCTAAAAATGGTAGCTAAAATTTGTTACTTACATATACATATATAAGTATATACGAAAACATTTTCAATAAGTAATGGTATATAAAAACAATGAACGCTGGAAAAAAGCTAATATTTTATCCAACCAAAAACCTTTTTGTATAAAAGGGGAAATATACTACACCAGCTTGGTGGTTCCATCAAGTGATTGTACCATCAGGCTCGAAGCATATAACTTACCAGCTTGCTGGTACAATATTTATTTCTTTAAAAATTAGGTTGAGGAAAGATCGAAATGATTAGTGCCGAAATTTCATAATTTTTCCAGCATTTTGTTAAGCATTGTTTTTTTTTGTAATTCGCAACTGCAATTTCGTGAACGTAATCTTCCACAAACACGGCTTTGAGTCATATCTTCTTCTTCTTTTTTGGCGCTGTAACCGCCTAAGCGATTTTGGCCGAGTTCAGCAAAGCACGCCAGTCGTTTCTCCTCTGTGCCAACTGACGCCAATTGGAAACGCCAAGTGAAGCCAAGTCCTTCTCCACCTGATCTTTCCATCGCAGTGGGGGCCTCCCTCTTCCTCTGCTACCACCA
>NW_016170952.1:14015-15094 GCF_001687245.7 Rhagoletis zephyria
AATTTAGCACGTTTTTTTCAATTCTAAAATTTTTTTCCCTCAGTGTTGGAATGTGAGTTTATTAGCGTTTTCTTTTCTCGAAAAAAGGCTGCACTTATTCTGCCTTGAGTTAGCGTTGTCAAATTTTCATGTTCTTTTCTCAGTCCTTTCACAAGACGTCGTGTTCTTTTCTCAGCAGGTTGCGCTCTGATCCGGCAAATAAACGTGAGTGTGAGAGTTGCACGGTTGATTTTTAATTTACGCTTGTAAAATTACAATTATTTTCCGTATCAGCAATAAGTATTTGCTTTAAAATTACTAAAGACTTACGTCCATGTGAATAATTCAGCTTTATTAAGTTCTATAAATAAATTGTGATGAAGTAGTATAATTTCTGTTTCATTCTCATATAAAAAACGCAACATTTTCTGAGGTTTCAGGGCAACGCAAAGTAAGAGTTCCCACATAAAAGGGCAGAACTTTTCTTGAGAAAAGAAAACGCTATATGACATTCGATACGATACTAGGGTTCTGGTACTCGATTCCAAAAAATATCGTTTTAAAACTATCGAGTAGAAAATATGGTATCGCATCGTATCGAAATTCGTGTCCCTAGCCAAGTCGACAGCGAAACGGGCAACGATTTTATAAGAAAGACAACAACATATCACAGAGGACAACAGGGAGGGGAAAGCCGTATAGCGCAGCTAAGTTATTGCTATTGTTACTTTTCACAACTTTCAGACAAACTGCTTAAAAATATTAAAATATTTTTGAATACATATACAATATCTGCGGCAAAATTACATACACACTGCTAATTTCTTATTGAATGAATTTGTTTTTGATGAATATGAAATTATGATTTATGATTGGCGATATGCACACATCTACATACACATGTGCGATGAGAAGATAGGGTTTTGGTGTAGGCTGTGGTCTTTCAAATTTATAAGATTACTAGCAGACCCGGCGAACTTCGTCCCGCCCAAAATTATTTATTGAAACATTTGGTCCAACGTCTTCGCCAGCAATTCACGTTCACGTTTGCTTTTGTGGTCGACAGAAGGCATATCCTCCATTGCCGTCTTAAATAACCT
>NW_016170953.1:0-1934 GCF_001687245.7 Rhagoletis zephyria
ATAAAAATCAAAATTTACCAATAGTTTTTGACCAACAAAAAAAAAAAAACCAGGTGCGTATAGTCCCTAAGAGCAGAGCAAGTGAAACTTTGCCCCAATCTTAACCTCAACTTTAATCGTAGCTGCAATCTTAATTGTAATCTGTGCATTTACCTTAAGCTTTATACTAAACTGCATCCTAATAGTTATTTTTATTCTCATCTTTATCTTTACCTCTTTTAGTTATCTAACGTAACATCTTTGAGCTCGATTAAGAAATTGCGTTTTATGAATTTGAATTTTGCTTTTTAAACAGGTGGCCACCCTCTTCAAACACCAAAATATTTGAATTGTCAAACAAGAGGTTTCTTAAAAATCTTTCGTTTCACACTCACATTTTATTATTTCATGCACATAATTTAACTAAACTGTACTTTTCACACAAGTGGCAACCCTTGTCAAAAATATTTTTAAACTAAAACCTTCTTATATCTCTTTCGTTTGTCATTGTGATATAAATGAACATATGCCGTACATACATGCATACATATGTATATCAGTTATTTGATAAATTAACTTAAATTTAACCTTTTAAACAGGTGGCAACCCTCCTACATGTAGTTAAAAGTGAAGCTTTTACAAATCCATTTCGATTGATATACATATGTATCAATCCATTTAACTTTTTAAATATTTAAAAATATTTGAATTAAATTTTCTAACATACGGCAACCCTATTCAAAAAACTAAAACGAATTTGCACTCCTGCAGGACAAGCCCTTTAATTTTACTACTCTTTTGTGAAAATCGAAGCAACGATACAGAATTGATGAAGTTGTGATAAATATTTAATGCCCGATTTCCACTGGACATTAAATGACACGAATGTTGATGACAAAGTTGGGCATTAAAAATACTTGTGCCATTACGTTGAAAAAAAAAATTGTCATTAAATTCGTTTCCACATAGCTTTTTTAAAAGGCACACGTTTTTCGCCATTTCAATACCTAGTGGAAATTAGACATAAAGCAGACATCTCTGAACTCGATTAAGAAGTTTATCTAAAACGAAAAAAAATAAAAACGATTTGCATTGATTTAAAAATAAAAAGTTAGGTATTTAACGGTTATTTTCGGTTTCTACAAGAAATAGGTATGAGGAATGAGGAGGCCGAACACCTGAGCTCTTTAGCACCCAACAATCTGCTGAGGGACATGAAAACAATACATTGGATGGCAAATAGTCTNATTCAAAAAACTAAAACGAATTTGCACTCCTGCAGGACAAGCCCTTTAATTTTACTACTCTTTTGTGAAAATCGAAGCAACGATACAGAATTGATGAAGTTGTGATAAATATTTAATGCCCGATTTCCACTGGACATTAAATGACACGAATGTTGATGACAAAGTTGGGCATTAAAAATACTTGTGCCACTACGTTGAAAAAAAATTGTCATTAAATTCGTTTCCACACAGCTTTTTTAAAAGGCACACGTTTTTCGCCATTTCAATACCTAGTGGAAATTCGACATAAAGCAGACATCTCTGAACTCGATTAAGAAGTTTATCTAAAACGAAAAAAAATAAAAACGATTTGCATTGATTTAAAAATAAAAAGTTAGGTATTTAACGGTTATTTTCGGTTTCTACAAGAAATAGGTATGAGGAATGAGGAGGCCGAACACCTGAGCTCTTTAGCACCCAACAATCTGCTGAGGGACATGAAAACAATACATTGGATGGCAAATAGTCTGAGTATTGTATTCGGAACGAGCTGTTTCTTTTTTACAACGCTTTTATCAACTTGCAATGTTGTATTCCAGAAACTTTCAATGTTGTGGATCCAGAAACTTTCAATGTTGTGTGTCCGACACCAAAGCAAAGCTTTGAAAAGCTCCTATAAAAAAGCATAGTGAATAGGGCGAGGTAGATGACATCTAGATGTCGCCCTAT
>NW_016170953.1:6163-15089 GCF_001687245.7 Rhagoletis zephyria
TTATTTATTTTTAGTTTCGGCTTAGGTGACACGAAATTTTCATAGGTGGATTTGCATTAATTTTTTATGTTTATCACAAGACTAAGGTTGTCTTGGAGAGAAATTTAAAAAAACAGATGTATATAGAAAAAGGAAAAATAACATCATATCTACGGACATAAATACCATTTTTTCATTCCATGAACATTTTGACATAGTTGCCAACTTGGTGCTTTAAGCACTAGATTTAGTGCTTTTTGAAAATTAAGACGCCAAACAAATTATTTAGTGCCAAGTGCCTTTTTAGTGCTTTTTTTCTGAACTAAAATTACTTCGAGATAGTTAAAACCTGAAATAATTTGAAATATTTAAGGCTGTGGCAGCACTGAATTTACAAGAATCTACAAATTTAAATGGACTAAAAACAACCATGATTGATAAAAAGCTGAAGTTGCAAACCCACCTTGTTAAATTCTATTCGCGTTGAAAATGCTAGTACGCAAGTAAGTTAAGTATTTCTTTTTTCTCTTCTAATTATTTGTACAAATTATGTTTTTTTTTTTTTACCACTGAGTAAAACACAAAATTTGGTGCTATTAGTGTGGTAAAACGCTTTTTTCCAAGGTTTCGGTGCTTTTTGAAAATCAAAAGATGGCAACACTGCATTTTGACCTCCGCTCGTACTTTTACCATTTCGAAACGCAGAGTTGAAGGGTAACGCATCGTAAGGTAGTAGGTACATAGAAAAAAATGCCAAAAAATATTTTCTCTCGCAAAGTTAAAAAATCATGCATTCATGCATTTTAAAATATCTACATAGTGCCATAAAGCTGTTTGCCTCATGCAATGGAGCAAATATTTGCAATGCACTGCATCAGCAATGTGTGTATGCGAATGTACGTAGTCACACCGCGTCGCGCCTAACATGACACCACAAGCTGAAAATGCATAAAGTACCAATTTATATTGGTTATGCAAGTACATACATATGAGTAGCATGTGAGTATGCACACTTGCACCGCCGTAGAATATGTATATATTTTTGGTGAATTTACGCCGCCAAACATAATAAAAATTCATTTGCGATCTCGATGCTCTCTTTCACACACAAACAAGCAGGCAAACACAAACAAATGTGAATACCAGTATAAAATGCAAGGAGGGCGAAAGGGGAGAAACAAGCAAATTGGCAAAAGCTTATACATACATACATACATAAACATTGGGGCATATGCAGCTGCCTAGGCTAGCCTGGCTAGATACAAATCCACATACATATATAACATTTGTACATACATATTGCTTTATTAATGTATATAACATGTGCGCGTATTTTTGTACAAAAACCTCTCGCGAAATTTTGGTTTTGCAATTTTAAATGCGACAACCGGGAAGTTATGGAACAGAAGCGAAGTAGTAGTAGGTAAATCGGTAGGTAGTCAGGTTGTTAAGCTGCATATACATACGTATACAGTTGTCCACAAAATAATAGGAGCGCGATACTCGTATTTTGACCACTTTTGACTATTTTTTTTATGTTTATTAACTTTTAATAACAGAATAGCTCATTAGTTCATTCACCTTGTAGAAAAATTACAAAAATTCAAAAAAATTTCACCAAAATTTCAAGTTTTTTATTCAGAACTAGCAAATGCGCGGCCTGCTTCACTTCACCTTAAAAGTATTTTTTTTTTTTTTGATGTTTGTGACCCGTATTGCAATACATATTTCATTTATTTTATCAATTGAATTTAATAAAAAAATTCAAAAAGGTGGCAACCCTCGGAAAAAATATTTCCGGTAGTGAACTTTCCTAAACCTCTTCAGTTTTATACCCATATTGCAATATTAAATTTATCTTATCAATTAAATTTAATTAAAATTTTCAAACAGGTGGCATCCTCCATGAGAATATTTTCGGCGGTAAGCCTTCTTAAACCTCTTTCTTTTGGCAGCTATATTGTAATATTTACTTGTTCTTATCAATTTACTTACAATGCAATTTTTAAACAGGTGGCAGCTCTTTGATTTTTTTATTTCTATATTTTAAGTTATACATACATTTGGCAATATATTGGTGAAAACTACATTCAATTCCATGCGTCAGTTTTCAAGTAATGAGCGTAAAAACATTCTGACAGCCAAAAAAAAATCAAAAAATGTTGATTTGGCTTTTGTTGCTCTAATAAAGACCCACCATATTAATTCTTCTTAAATATCTATAATGTACAGACATCGGCCTGTTACAATTTTATTATATGTATGTACAGATTAGGTATGCAGTTTTATGACCCATTCAATTTTAGTATAATAATAAAGTGCAAGTTTCAAGTGGCTACCAACTACCGTTGATTTTTGGCAATTCTTTCCTTTGAATTTTCAAAATTTTTTCCCAAAGTTTGAAATTTGCATTTATGCGGTTCTGTTAGATAATGCGCTATACTTTTGTAAACAATTTACAAACAAAAATTGTCAAAACATCGCGTTGCTATTATTTTGTGCGCAACTGTATGTATGTATGTAGTAGGGGCATCATTCTATGTGGGCTAAGTACTGCCTGTCACGGCCTAGCGAAATGCAGCAAATAATGGTGGCAGCCGCTAAGGTTGGGTGATGGTTGCCATGAATTTCGCGATGGTGGCAACATTTTCAGCTCCAAGCCATTTCCGTTTTGCCGCGGCTGCCTGCCACGCCACATCAATGCACATAAACGCAAATACATTCCATGCCATATGACTAAGTGTGAGTGTGCTGCGCAAATGTCACAAAAATCATGCATACATATAGGCGCACATACCGAATTGTGTATGTTCCTGTGTTCGTGTGGGGAGGGGAGGGGAGGGGGGGAGGCTTTTTATGTGTCCCCATACAAAGTTGTACACTGTCGCGCGTTTCATGTTTCATTTATGTATGTACAAACGTATGTGTCATTATTTTTTCATTTGTAATTTTTTCACATCACTGCTGTTGTTTTTATTTTTCATTGCTGTATTTTTGGGCTTTCGTTAACGTTGTTTGCAATCGATTCATTTTCAGTTTCATTTTTGATTGGCACTACGCTCGTGGAATGGCAACTACAGCTTGCTTGTGCACTTCGCCACTCGCCACCTTTTGACACCCAACTGCAAGGGATAGAGAATTTTTGGTGACTCGTATCGGTTATAGCCAGAAAATGGTGGGGAGGTTCATGTTTGTGGTGGCGCATATTTAAAATAAAATGGTTCATTCGCTTGCATTTCGCGATGCAACAACAACATCAGCATCAGTAGCAATGGCAACAACAAAAGCATTTATTTTTCATTGTTGATTTGTTATACACAGTAAGTACGTATGTGTGTTCGAGTTTGTGAAATGTATGTTTTTGCGGCGTTGCTGCTGCCAGTTGGTTGGTTGGTTGGCTGGCTGGTTGATTGGGTTGATTCGATGGTGTAGTGAGCCGAAAAGTTCACAGCGCCAGCAGCTTCAATTATACAAAAAAAAAATAATAATAATTGCGTAATTTCATTCGTGTTACCTATGTATGTATGGCCAATGCGGATACACACATACATACTTATGTACCTATACTTATGTACCCATGTAGATACATATGTATGTATGTGTTTATAGGAGTGGTTTTAATTAGCGTCTGCCTGCTTAAATTTTTGTTTACTCTTTTTCTCTTAAAGCGAACAAAAATACATTTTTATTGAACTGCATATTTTAAGGTTCTCGACTTTGGCAAATTGGCCAAAAGCGATTTTATTTCGCTAGAACTATAAACTGAGGTACTTGAAAGTTATGTTTATAAAAAATAGGTTGTGAAATCTACAAAAAGATTGTTAAAATACATTATTTATGTACATATGTGTATGTATGTACATATGTATGAATATCTGCATGAACCGTCATTGTTTTTCATCAAACATTTGAATGTGTGAAGTCCACTGCCCTTTATTAGCTTCAAGGACCTAAATTTCAAATGCAAAATTTCTTCGATTTACTCAGAAAAACTAAGAATATGAAAATAATTTATGGACTATTTACCAATATTTTAAGGATTATTTATCGACAGTTTATGTAATATTTATCGATAATTTATGGAATATTTATCGATAATTTATAAAATATTTATCGATAATTAATGAAATATTTATCCATAGTTTATGGAATGTTTATCGATAATTTATGGATTATTTATCGATAACTTATGCTACATTAAGCAATAACTTATGCAATATTTATCGATAATTTATGCAATATTTATCAATAATTAATGCAATATTTATCAATAACTTATGTAATGTTTATCGATAATTTATGGAATATTTAACGATTATTTATGGAATAGTTATCGATAATTTATGGAATACTTATCGATAATTTATGGAATATTTATCGATAATTTATAGAATATTTATCGACAATTTATGCAATATTTACCGATAACTTATGCAATATTTATCGATAACTTATGTAATGTTTATCGATAATTTATGGAGTATTTAACGATTATTTATGGAATCGTTATCGATAATTTATGGAATATTTATCGATAATTTATGGAATATTTATTGAACACGTATGGAATAAGTTTCGCTAATTTATGGAATAGTTATCGATAATTTATGGAATATTTAAATAATGTATCCCAGTGACGGTGGTTGAAGTCTGATGATAAATACCACCTCTGTGTAAATTATTGTTGTTTTCCACATAATTTTTTCATTAACAACGGCCTCAAGCTCAATAAAGTTGTTGAATATTTATCGACAACTTTTGGAATATTTATCAATAAATTATGGAACATTTATCGATAATTTATGGAATATTTATCGAGAGATTATGGAAGATTTATCGATAGTTTATGATATAGATCACTTTTGGGACATTTCTGCATCAAAAAGAAAATTTCACTTATGTCTTTTTATTGATTAGGGCTCGATATGTACACAAAGCGAAACAATTTTTTTTTTTTAAGAAAACATTGAATAGGTACAAGCTAAGCATATACATACATATGTTTATCATTTGTTAGCATTTAAACTTACAAGATCATAATGTGCAGATATAAAAAAATATTTGGCACCATTTAATTATTTATCAGGCATATTCTTAAGCTTGTTACCGAACAGTTGGTATTCGGGAGATTTTGTTATCAAAAAAATACCACCACTTCTTGTACCCGCAATTCTAGGTACCTTGGTAATGTTTTAATTTATTTAGCAATTCAGCTATGAAGTTTTGTAGAAATTCTGGTGTTGCATATTTCACGGGATAATATTATGTTTTACCTGCTTATGAGATGGAAACAAAATTTGCCGGTCACAAGAGTGAGCAGAATGTGAAAAAGGTATAAAGATTTACAGGAACTTTAGTTACCGGTAACAAAACGCTTGTTATGAACGCAGAACACAGATGTTTACGTTGGATCGAGCTGGAAAATTTACTGTCGCACGGTGTTATATTTATAAAGGTAAACATTTTTCCAATTTGATTTCAAAATTTTTTTTTTTTTTTATAAAGTGCTGAATTTCAGAGTACGCTTAGATATTAACGCTTCATAATTTTTCTTTGTATAGAAAGTGGTAATAAATGAGATCTAATTTATGATAAATAATGATTTCTATTATCAATATTACGCAAAAAATAATATATAAATTAAAGCTGCCTGAATGAGCATAATTTGATACCAAAACCTTGAAAGCTTTAAAAAGTATATCCACTACGAGCAAAGCTCAGTCAACCTGGTAGATACTCTTGCCCATTTATCAAAGGATTTACCGCTTTTAAACAAAAATATACATATGTACACGAATTATGAGGTTGTTCACACTTGGCTGGTTATCAGATTATCTGGTTAAAAATTATTATTCTGTACCATACAGCCTGATAACTAGGCAACAACCTCGAATGTTTTTATTTCGATCGGTATACACAAATAAATGTTGATGTTGATGGATAACTCATACGCCATGGCGTGCGTGTAACTTAGGCAGGCAATCAAGCAATAAAGTGTAATGCTTTTTACGTTGAGTTTTGAAATACGAGTACATATTGTAATAATGCACTCAAAACAAATAACAAAAAACTACGCCCACTTCATGCCTGGCAGCCTAAATACTTCCCCGGCTTCGTTCCCACGAGAGAACTTCTTCTGCCTCGGGATATCCACACAACACTTGCACAACTTCGCTCTGGAAACTGCAGCAGGTGAAATTCCTACCAGAGCAAGTTAGACTCAGATGTGCCCAATATATGTGTGGCCAGCGGAGATTACCCCATGACTTGACAACCCTCTTCGCATGCCAGCGAAATTCCATTCAACTGACGTCCTTCTATCTCTGGTTCAACTCAGTCGGTGGGGAACACTTCCTGTGCCTTCCGTTAGTTGAGCTTGACGACTGCGATTAGAGGCTAAACCGATCTAGGCAGGGCTAAGTAAGCCGCTGCAACAACAACAACAACAACAAAAACAACTTCTCGTTTGCCATGGCGTATGAGTTATCTATGAATATCAACTTTATAACCGGTCGTTGATGAACCGTCATATATATCTCTTTTGCCCACCCAACATTAGTACAAGTATTGGTTGTTTCAATAAATCAAATTATGGTTGAACGCTTTTAGGCGGCCTATGATGTTATTAGTTTTCTGCGAGCTCTGATGTTCTTCCAGGAGACAACCAAAACAACAAGCTTTAAGATTAGTCGTAAAAAGATGCCAGAATATCCTTAGTGAGAGTTATTGAAAAGGAATATTCTTCGAAAAGGAAAATTCTGCTTTTGCTAGTGTTTTCTTCACTAAATTGCCTTGAATAATTTTCTGTCGATTTAGCAAACTAAAACTTCCTAGTCTAGTCGGTTTAATAACTTAACTTTTTTAATGCAAATTCAAAGGTTCCTAACAACAAAGAACGCAGAAAAAATGTGGTACTAGTTATCCTGCTGATATAGGGGGGCTTAGTATCCCCAAACTCAAAACGGAAAAATAAATATTTAATATCTGCTTTCACTTAAGATATTATTACATTTTAATAAATATATGTATTCATATTGTATTTTCTTTCTTTTCTTTACAGGTAAGTCTTTATCCTGTATCTGGAAGGCAAGAAATTATGTGTAGACCAAGGATCGCGATGAGTGAATGAATGCTATATTCTAAACGTAAATTATATAATCTTGTGCTGATTTGATTGTAATGTCTTCTTGCGAGAAATTTAACTCGATTCAGAACTAAAAATGTAAGTTCGTGCAGTGCATCATCTCCTTCGATACCTAGCGCCCACGCGAACAGAGACTTAGATCTTGAGTAGAATAGTTCTCGCCAAGGCCCCGCAAAGCTTTCTTGTCCTTGTCCGACATCTGCGCCATATAACATGACGGATATGATGAGGGATTTTTTGAACATTACATTTGTTCGTCGTCTGCCTAGACTCTCAGATTTCGCAGATCGTATTACGTTTTTCAGCATTGACAGGATTAAGGCAGTCGCACGAGATTGAACGTTCCAGCCCGTGGGTATGTCTCTGAGGAACGGACTTCACACGTCTATCACAACTTGATAAATTTGGTTATTTGTTCATTGAACATTGAACTTGAGTTGTACAAGTGGCTATATGATGCTTCGCTGTCGAGTACTCTGGCTGTAAACTGGTTGGAATAGAAATGTGTGTGCCTGCAAAAACCGACACAATTTTTCCAAGCACTCAGGCTGTTTTACGCATTGTACTTAAGCCAAGAGACAGGATTTAGTGGAAAGGGTTGTACAGGTGGGGTGGGAATTCATTGCCACTCTGCAAACTTACCAGACTCCTTTATGAATTTAACAGTTTGTTTAGGGAAAGACAATGAGGTGGAATCACATCAATACTGCCTTCTTAGGTGCCCACCGTTTGCGTAGGCTAAGGTTGAAGTAATTTGGCTCTCACTTTCTAAATAGCCCCGAGGAGCTCTGGGGCATTGAGATCATATTCGGCTCGGAGCGCTTTAACGATAAAGTTTAGGGGGTCGTTCCAAATTGTGGTATCACAAAGGATAATCTCACATTTCCACCTTACCTAACCTACTTAACCTACTTAACCTAACCCTGTGCATTAACATTTTTATAAAAAGTATATTTGAGAAACGCGATACGAAATCGATTGTAAGCTCTCTTTCTGCATATAAACCATTTTTGACGGCACTCAGGGAAAAAATTCCAAACTATTCGTTGTTATTTTTTCGAAGAGCAACGGTTGAAATATGTACATACAAAGCGAAAATGTCGAATGACAAAATGGGAACAATAAATTTATCCAACCAACAAACGAACCAACCAATTATAGATTTGCTTCGCAATCGAGTTGGCGCATATAAATAATATATTTGTGATACTTACGGCAAATGTATTTGCGTTGCTTTTATATTATGCATATTATATCATATATATGTATGTGTTCGTGTTATTGCCCTTTTTTTGAAAGTATGTGTGTGATTGTGAGATAAGTATTTTATAATGTATGTGTGTTTGCTTACTGTACTCGCAATTTATGTGCGAAATAAATAATTTGAAATTACGCGAAATCCAAAGAGCGGAAAAAAGTAAATTGGCAGCCATCGTGCGATCATCAGATGAAACCCAAAAAAAAAGTGTAAATCGAATATGTTTTATATGCACACTACATATATATTCATGTGCATATGTGCAGATGTGCATATCTGTTTGTATGCCTGTAAATTTGTCGCGTGTGTGTGTAAATCAGAAAGCTATCACCTTCACCAAAAATTGGCAACAACTCGTACAGCAATAACAAATAGCAAAAACAAAAAAGGGAGATGCATCGAAAACTATGTAAATACAATACATGGCCATGATTTTTGATAGTACATACATACATTAACTTTTTTATACCCAATAGTTGCATGCATTTAGTTTCGATTCAATTAAAATTATCAAGCTTTTCTAAAGGGCTTCATAATTTTTAAAA